>NC_142937.1:56581634-56594134 GCF_046866305.1 Octopus bimaculoides | reverse complement strand
TTGCATATAAAATGTCTACTCGTACTCCTTCCCCATCCACCAGTTCAATTACCAATGATGCTTACGTAAAGCAAAAATTAAATAAATCATGACACAAGACTCTCTAAATGCTATCAGCTGCTCTGTAGCTAATAAGACAAACCCTAACCCTAGACCAATGGTTCCCAACCTTTATGTGATTGCGTACCACTTGGAGGTTTGTTGCAGCCGCCGCGTACCACCTGGTTCCAGAAAAACGCAGTTTCATCAGATATCAATTTAATCACAAGTAGAAAACATAAATAAACTAACAACAAAGAACACAGCTCAATTTAATGTGAGGGCTGAATGTGTTTCTTCTCCACCAGTTGGTCAATGCAGGGCATAACCTTGCTTACAACGCATCGGAAATCGTGGGCAGGCGCAGCAAGACGGTTCCGGCTCTTCGACTTGGTGGACAGTAAGGCTGAGAACTCCTGCTCACACTTCCATGCAGAGGGGGAAATCAGCAGCTGGGGAACAGCGTGACGGGCTAGCATCAGGTACGAGAAGGCCATGCTTAGCTAGAAGTTTATAGGAGAGCATTCTTTGTGCTTCGTCTTTGCTGTCTCGTCAGCCTGAATATTTATGAGTTCCTCTTGTTCCCCGGTCCCGACAGGCAACTCGGCTGGATCAACGGAGAATGGATTGGCGATGTAGGCACAACATGTCACGTCCGGGAAGTAATGCATCAACTCAGTCTTGAGTAGTGAGGTGACGGATGATTTCTTGGGCAAATTCATCATTGGGCTCGCTGTCAGATGTAGCCAGAGGTTCGAACATGCTGTAGTGTTTGCTCTCCACGTTCTTCAACCACTGATCCAACTTCAGGACAAACTCTCCCAGCTTCTTCGAGATGAACTTTGTGACAGTGCAGTTAGGCCCTTGAAACGACAGGTTTAAGTGGTTGAGGGCTCCAAAAATGTCCGACAGGTAGGCCAACCTTGAGATAAACTCTTCGTCCTCCAGATCTTGAAAATCGTGTTCCTTTTCCGTGAAGAAAACAAGAAATTCATCCCTCAGTTCAAAGAGACGCCTCGTCGCATTACCCCGGGTGAGTCAGCGATCCTCTGTGTGGTAGAGGAGACAGGTGTAGTCGGAGCCGAAACCTTCGCAGAGCAGCTTGAACAGCCGGGTATTCAGAACCGACGTTTTGACGGAATTCTCGATTCTGATAACTCGGTTCAACTATGGAAAAAAAAAACTTCGGAGGGAGCACCTGAGCACAAAAAGCGAATCTGTATGAAACAATGGACATCAGTGGAGTTTGGTGGCACAGCTTTCACATGGGCTTGAAAACCTGACTTTCGACCGAGCATAGATGGAGCCCCATCTATCGTGCATCCGACCAACTTAACCCAATCCAGTTCATTCTGCTTGAAGAAATTGTCCAAAACGTCGAAAATATCCTTTCCTTATTTTGCGTGACGTGGACGTAGGCAAGTAGTTGACAGCAGTTGGTGACGTCCATCGATTTGTCGAGTTGAATGGCAAGCCCATATTTTGAGACTCTCACTCCCTCAATCACTTGGTCGGCAATGTCGACCGACATCTCCTCGATACGGTGCTGTACAGTGTTGTTAGAGACGGAAACACTCTCCAACTTCGCCACCTCTCAATTTACGTGCCTGACCAAGATCTTTGCCGCTGGCACGACGAGAGACTCCGCAATAGTATGTGCCTTCATGTTTTTGGCCACCAGAAGAGCAACTTAATAGGATGCTTTCACAAGGCCTGTCCTCTTCTGGTAGATCTGGCTATTCTTGTTTATGTACTGCCGCTTTCCGTTTTCGCCAAGTCGCTGGAAATAACTCTGATCTACGTCCTTCTTGCCCGCGTGATTCCTCTCAAGATGACGTTTGAGCAGGCTGGATTTCATGAAGAGACTTCATACAGACCACACACTGCGGAAGAGCTTCTCCTCCATGTTCGATTGCAATGATGCCATACTTTATGTACGCAGGGTCATAGTTTCGCTTCGGCATGTTATCAAATCCTGTGGAAAAGTAAAAGAAATAAATAAATAAATGAAATAAAATAAAATCAATAAAGAAATATAAAAATTAAAAATATACAAAATAATATTAATACTACTAATAATAATATCCACAATAAAAAAATTATGGGTATGAAAGTAACAAATCGTTGCCAGATTACCTTGTGTAAGGCAGTAAACACTTTTGTGAAGAAAGTATAACTTGTAACGATATGCCTGCCTCGCTAGCCCCAAGTCAGCCTCTACCCAGCCCAGAGGGAACAAAGACACGCACCAGAAACCAAACAAACAACTGTCATTTATTAACGAGCACATGGCGCAGTTTATACTCGCATGCCCCTCCAGGTCACACACAGCATCACGCCATACTCAAGGTCACGTACATTGGTTGGACGGCGCTGATCACTGTAAAGAGAGCGAATAAAAGGTAACCACTGGTATGCCAGTAATCGAAAAGTACTGATTACTGGTTGATTGATTTGGAAAGCATTAATCACATGTTGGCCGAATAATGGAAACGGTAGAAACTAAAAATCGCATATTACCCCGAAAGTGCTCGCGTACCACCTGGAAAGCCTTCGTGTACCACTAGTGGTATGCGTACCATAGGTTGGGAACCACTGCCCTAGACCCTATCCCTAAACTCTAGCCCTAATCCTAGCCCTAAACCCAGACCTTGACGCTAAACCCAACCCTAACCTTAACCCTATTCCTAACCCAGATCTGATCATTTCAGTGTAGACTACAGGTATTAAGCAGACGGTACCCTGAAATGACACCCACATTTCAGATTGCTTTTAGAAAAGGTCCAAGACCCACAGAGTACATATCAGTGACCCGCCCACCTGTTGCCGATCCCTGACATGAGGCTTGAACGGAGGATTGGATTTCATGGTTGATTTTTGTTTTGTACACGTAAGAATAATGTCAAAGTTATTTAGTGTGATATGGGTTAGGTTGGTGAAACCTGCATCCGATTAACATAACCCACATTCCGCTTACAATATAACCAGCAGCGCTTTACGAGACGAATACCTGCACGTTATATTTGCGGAAAGAAAAATTCATGTCTTATTAAAACTTGAAAATGTTTAAAATTGAATGTAACATATTTCTGACATTTTTTTGGGCTTGTCGACGTGAGTTGTTTTGAATTTTTCTGTAGCGAATAGGTATAGTCGATCTTTTCTACTTCAACGTATTATTTAGTAATGTTATCAACACCAGATTGTATCGTTTTCATTAAAAAAAAAAACTGAACCTTATCTCCTGATCAGAATAGTAAGATACTGAAATACGAAATCACAACCGAGCAAACAAAATAAAATATACAAAGGAAATTTAAATGTTTGTGTGTGTGTGTGTGTGTGTGTGTGTGTGTGTGTGTGCGTGTGTGTGTGTGTGTGTGTGTGTGTGTATTATTATTTGAATTTGTAATATATACATGTATCTCATCCAAGTCTTATAAATCACTGTAAGCACGATTTCGTTTCCCGGATGTAAAGTACTGACAACTGAAATATTTATCTTAAAAAAACTTTTATTAACCCTTAGCTCATAAAAGCAATCTGAAATGTGGGTGTCATTTCAGGGTACCGTCTGCTTAATACCTGTAGTCTACACTGAAATGATCAGATCTGGGTTAGGAATAGGGTTAAGGTTAGGGTTGGGTTTAGCGTCAAGGTCTGGGTTTAGGGCTAGGATTAGGGCTAGAGTTTAGGGATAGGGTCTAGGGCAGTGGTTCCCAACCTATGGTACGCATACCACTAGTGGTACACGAAGGCTTTCCAGGTGGTACGCGAGCACTTTCGGGGTAATATGCGATTTTTAGTTTCTACCGTTTCCATTATTCGGCCAACATGTGATTAATGCTTTCCAAATCAATCAACCAGTAATCAGTACTTTTCGATTACTGGCATACCAGTGGTTACCTTTTATTCGCTCTCTTTACAGTGATCAGCGCCGTCCAACCAATGTACGTGACCTTGAGTATGGCGTGATGCTGTGTGTGACCTGGAGGGGCATGCGAGTATAAACTGCGCCATGTGCTCGTTAATAAATGACAGTTGTTTGTTTGGTTTCTGGTGCGTGTCTTTGTTCCCTCTGGGCTGGGTAGAGGCTGACTTGGGGCTAGCGAGGCAGGCATATCGTTACAAGTTATACTTTCTTCACAAAAGTGTTTACTGCCTTACACAAGGTAATCTGGCAACGATTTGTTACTTTCATACCCATAATTTTTTTATTGTGGATATTATTATTATTAGTATTAATATTATTTTGTATATTTTTAATTTTTATATTTCTTTATTGATTTTATTTTATTTCATTTATTTATTTATTTCTTTTACTTTTCCACAGGATTTGATAACATGCCGAAGCGAAACTATGACCCTGCGTACATAAAGTATGGCATCATTGCAATCGAACATGGAGGAGAAGCTCTTCCGCAGTGTGTGGTCTGTATGAAGTCTCTTCATGAAATCCAGCCTGCTCAAACGTCATCTTGAGAGGAATCACGCGGGCAAGAAGGACGTAGATCAGAGTTATTTCCAGCGACTTGGCGAAAACGGAAAGCGGCAGTACATAAACAAGAATAGCCAGATCTACCAGAAGAGGACAGGCCTTGTGAAAGCATCCTATTAAGTTGCTCTTCTGGTGGCCAAAAACATGAAGGCACATACTATTGCGGAGTCTCTCGTCGTGCCAGCGGCAAAGATCTTGGTCAGGCACGTAAATTGAGAGGTGGCGAAGTTGGAGAGTGTTTCCGTCTCTAACAACACTGTACAGCACCGTATCGAGGAGATGTCGGTCGACATTGCCGACCAAGTGATTGAGGGAGTGAGATATATTGAAATTCTAGGTTGCTCAGAGGCCAGGACCTCTCTCATAACCTCACTGATGGCCTCTTAAGGGTGCAATCCTGGACTGTCTGTATTGAAATTCTGAGTTGCCCAAAGGTCAGGATCTCCCTCAAAACCTCACTGGTATGGAAATGCGGAGGAATACATTTGGTATCATTTTGGGCTGTAGGTATTGTAGGTATTGTCGGTATGGTGGTGAGTAGAGCCAAACGGTACCTTGGGTTTCTACTACACATTTATTGAGATTTACTCACTACCTTTTACTAACAAGAGTGTATCAGCTATTATCCATAGTCAACGATCCCGATTCGTGACGCTAGACAAAGTATCGATACCAAGTACTGTCAGCCGGAGCTAGCCAAGTTCGGGATTCGTGTGAAACAGGGAAACACACTGAACGAGTTACTGAAGTCATTAGCCACTACCAGTAATAGCAGAGCATGGCATTTGAAGTACTCGCGAAGGCTCTGGCTGCTCATATTTAAGTAAGATGTATTGCAATAAAGAAGAAAATAAAAGGCAACAATGAAAGCAATTTATAAACCCCAGTTCAAATGTTTTTACAATTTACGAGGATAGGTGTCTTAAGGCACGAGATTAGGAGTCTTGACGGACAAAAATGACAGATTACCTTACACGGGAACACAAAAAAAGATTAATTTCCTCATTTACTCTGCTGCTTATCTTGCAACTTACACAGCCACTTTGCTGTTCTATTTTTCTTGTTTACACCACCAGTACCAGCAATAACTACGCCAGCACCATCGTCATTTCTCTCCCCCTCTATATCTTGTTACATTCTCGCTGAAATCTCTTTCTGTCTCTCTTCCCCAACGTCTGTATGTATGTATGTATGTATGTATGTGTGTGCATATATATGTGTGCATATACATATACATAGCATATACATAACTTATATACATACATATATGTGTATGTATATAACAAAACAAATGGTGAATGGACATATGATACACACACACACACACACACACACACACACACACACTCACACACACACACACACACACTCACACATACGCACGCACACACATATGTATATATATATATATATATATATATATAAAACAAGTGCTGGGATACCATAAAAATTCATTCGTCTCGTTGTTTTATACACACACACACACACACACACACACACACACACACACACACACACACAGTGTTCGGGCTAAATTTGACGAGTTTTAATGTTTCAGCAACAGCGTGATGTATTGGTGAATAGTCAACGGCGTTGGAGAGCGCGAAGACTAAAGTTGTAGTTGAGAAAAAGTAAACTGACATAGAGAGAACTGGAAGCTATCTGAATATTGGAAAAGAGTTACATGTGTCATGATGATTAATGCTGTGTATCAAAATGCCGACATCATGATTGCTGCTCAATGCTCTCTGAACACTGTGAAGGCTGTAAGATATGACATAGACAAATGCAGCAGAGACTACGAAGCTGTGGTCAGAAGATCCTTAGGCGTGTCTCCAGTAAAGGTGACGCTATACCGCTCCATATCTTTGAACGGGGCCTTAGGTTCAATTCAGACGGCCATATGAAGCTGCTGGAGACTGGTTGCACCCTGGCTAGAGAGGGTTGCCTCTAGAAGGCCATATGTGTAGCAACAAGATTCGGTTCCTTGCCGTACTAGAAGAAAGACTCAGAGGTGGTTGTCAGAGAATTTCTACCACTTCATCAGCTCCAATTTCTGTCATTTAATTCCCTCGATTGTAATCCTATGGATTATTATGCGTAGGGCGCGGTCGAAAAAGACATCAACCGATCTTTCTGCAATAATAAGGTCGAGCTGGTCGCTATGATCAAAGAAGTGTTCGAAGATTTTCCCAGAGACACAATGAGGAGCTCATGCGCCAGGTTCCAGAGCCGTCTTGAGACCGTGGAGGAAGCTGAAGGCAGGTTCTTTGAGTACCTAGCCATAATCCAATTGATACTTTTCGATTTTTAAAAAAATACTTATATTTTTGGGTGGGATATTGTATTTTTTTCTGATTTCATGCAAACTGTCGAATTTTTGCCCGAAGACCCCCCTATATATGTCTCTGTGTGTGTATGTATATGTGCATGTGGAGAGAGAGAGAGAGAGAGAGAGAGAGAGAGAGAGAGAGAGAGAGAGAGAGAGAGAGAGAAAGAGAGAGAGAGAGAGATACATGTACATACATGCATATGTGTGTGTGTGTATATGTATACATGTATGTATGTATATTTACATTAGTTATTAGTTTTGAATATACAGTAATCACTCGCCATACCGCGGTTCACCTATCGCGCACTCAGTACATCGCAGATTTTTCTGCTTAATATATATAAATTCATATCGCGGACTCCTCAGTATATCACGGATTTCTGCGGCCGATACGTATTTATATTTTTTTAGATTTTAATTATTTCTGTCGTAAATTCAGGATTTTCACGCCTAAAAATTAATAAATTAATAGATAAAAATACAGTACTGCACTGTATAACAAATTAATTAAAATATATTTGCAGAAAATATGCACATACTGTATGGAAAACGAAACTCGGGAGGCGAGTGTGTGGTGGTGTTTTACATTTGTGTGTAAAATTGTGAATTTATTTCAAGCCCTACGATGTCGCCCAAACGTTCTGCACCTTCTAAGGCTTCTGGCACTGTACCCAAGCGTCAGAGGAAGATCCTTACTATAGCAGAGAAGGTGAGACTCCTCGACATGCTTAAGGAAAGGAGAAGGTCTGTGGATGTAGCCCGCAAATACAGCATCAATGAATCTACCCTTCGCTACATCAAGAAGGACGAAAAAATATAAGGGCGACGGCAAAAGTGACTTTTAACAAGACAGCGAAAAGAGTGGAAACTTCCAGCAATAAGGCCATCGTTAGGATGGAGTCTGCACTAGCCCTTTGGATCAGTGACTGCAGGAAGAACATTGCACTGGATACCAACACCATCTGTGAGAAGGCCAAGCAGCTGTACGGTAAGTTTACGGATGGCAGTGATGACGACACAGACGACTCTGAACCAAGACCATCTGCGGTATCTCCCACCAAACCAACCGAATTTAATGCCAGCAAGGGCTGGTTTGATAAATTTCAAAGGAGGTTCAACCTTAACAGTGTGTCCCCGCATGGAGAAGCTGCCTCTGCTGACAAACCCGCCGCCGAGGAGTACGTGAACGAGACGTTCAAGACCATCGTCGAGGAGAAGGGATATTCGCGTGAACAAGTTTTCAATATGAATGAGACTGGCTTCTTTTGGAAACGGATACCACCGCGGACTTTCATTATGAAGGAGGAGGCCAGAGCCCCTTGGTTTAAGGTATACAAAGATCGCGTCACAATTATAATGTGTGGAAATGCTGCAGGTTTTATCATAAAGCCAGGACTTATTTATAATTCCCAAAACCCAAGGGCCCTCAAAAAAAAAAGAAAGAAAAAAAAGGAACTTGATGCCTGTGCATTGGATGCACAACCAGAGGGCATGGATAACGAAACCACTGACCGGATTGGTTTCACCAGTGCTTCATCCCCGAAGTCAAGTTTATCTTGCCGAAAAAGGAGTGGAATTCAAAGTGCTTCTCCTAATGAACAATGTTGGAGGTCACGCACTCAACCTGTCGTACGAGAGCGTACAAATCGAATTCTTACAGCTGAGTACCACATCGCTATTCTAGTCCATGGATCAAGGCTTTATTCATGCTTTTAAGGCGCTTTGTACGCAAAACTCCCTGCAACACCTGGTCGAGGCTATGGACTCGAATGATAACTTCTCACTGAAGGCGTACTGGCGTGGGTACACCATTGCACCGTGTCACCAAAATATTCAGAAGGCCATAAAAGAGATGAAGAACGAAACTTTGAATGCCAGCTGGAAGAAATTGTGGCCAGAAGCGGTCCACGACTATAAAGGATTCCCTCCTGACGAAATCCACCACTCTGGAGTAGACAAGGCAGTTAAGCTGGCAAAATTGTCAGGAGGAGATGGCTTCACCGATATGACTACCAAGGGCGTTAAAAACCTGATTGAGGCCCACTCAGATCCGTTAACGGATGAATATCTGACAGAAATGACGAAGTCAGCAAGTGAGAAAGAAGAACAAGAGGACCCAGGGGAAGAAGAAGAAGTCGGCCTATCACTAGAACGCTTCTCAATTCTAGCAAAAACGGCAAAAGAACTTCAGGGAATGGTGAAAGATTGGGACCCTTAGATGATTCGTGCGTCGCAGTTCAGAAATTCAGTCGACAGAGCCCTGGAAGTTTATAAAAACCTCCTTACACAGAAGAAAAGGCAGCGCCAGCAACTGCTTATCACTATGTTTCTCACCTGTAAAAAAAGAGAAGATATGGTTACTCTTAAGAGTGTAGTGAGAGTTTATAAAAGCTTAAATATATAAAAATAATAAAATAAATATATACAAATTATAAAAATAATTAAAAAATATACAGTACAGTACTGTTTCTACTTTGCGGATTTTCACCTATCGCGGTGGGTTTTGGAAGGTAACACCCGCGATAGTCGAGGGATTACTGTGTGTCAGAGGTCATGTCTTATTAACCAACACAAATCGTCGTAATTTACCGTCTTCCCCTTCCTATAACCACCACCTTATCAATCGTCGTCGCTGCCACGCTGCCGCCACCACGCCGCCGCCAACACGCCGCCACCACCCCACCGACACCACCACGACCACCACAACTACCATGACGACGACGACCACCACCACGACCACCACCAACACGACCACCACCACCACCACCATAACCATCAGTGCAATTAATAAAATGTAACATGTAACACAATTGAAATGCAAAGAAGAAAAGAAGGAAAAAAGAGAGAGAAAGTAAAAACTAGCACACTTTATTGTTAAAAACACCAGAATAATACCTTGCAGGTCCGATCGTAAAACTCTTAAGTGTAGCAGTGAAGTTATTTAAGTATATTAACAATCAAGGTGATAGTGTACAGGTGAACCAAAATAAATAAATAAATAAATAAAAAACCGCAAAGAACACTCGATAATAAAGTAAACAAACAAGGGGATATGAAAGAAGGGAATATCTAACATAAAATATTTGTAAGTAAGGCAAACATAAATAGTGAAGACATAATTTTAAAAATAATTTTAATAGCGTGAGAACTGTGGTTCCTGTCTTGGTCGGTGCGCGTCTCAGTTCTCTGGTCTCTTTTTTCTCTTGCATGTATGTATGTATGTAAGTATGTACGTATGTATGTATGTATGTATGTATGTATGTATGCATGTATGTATGTATGCATGTATGTATGTATGCAAGCTTGCATGTATGTATGTATGTATGTATGTATGTATGTATGTATGTACGTATCAAGAGTTGAACAGAAAGGATACAGCAAGGAGAAGTTAGACGAAAGCAGACCAAACGGAAAATAAGACGAAAACTTAACGGACGGGAAATTAGACAAAGACACGATACACGGAATATTCGCAGCTGAGTTTTCCTCGTCAGTTAATATCATAGCAGTTTCACGCCAATTACCATTGATACTGCTCAATTTGCAGGCGCCAGTGCTTTTTATTAAACTACTGAGAACAAGCTAGTGAATATGTACAAGCAAGATATTATATAAGTACAACAGACAAAGAATTATGCATATATAACAGCACGAAGCATTACAGCTGTATACAAAGGAAGAGAAAAAAATAACAATTATACATATACCACAAATACAACAAAAAGAGCTTTGCAGCTATCGAACGGGGTTGCGCAAAGAGGAAATGGAGTAAGTCCTAAAGTGTGGAGAAAGAGGTAGGATAAGAGTAGAGGTGGAAAGAGATAGATGCATGTATGCATGCATGCATGCATGTATGTATGTATGTATGTATGTATGTATGTATGTATGTATGTATGTATGTATGTATGTATGTATGCGCCGGGACGTAGAAATTCTCAGGCTGGTGTCCCAGTGCGCAGTAAGCTCACCGGGAGTGAGGGACTCCTGCTCTTTGTTAAGACATTCCCGTAGGAGAAGGTTTACTCGCACCGTATATAAAATCCGCTGCTCTAATAAGCCGGATATCTTGCAATTTGCTTGTTTCTGGGCTTCTTGGTATTTCTAGTCGTTGATGGTGTTGTGCAAGCCACAGTCGAGTTAAAACCTTTGCACGGGCATTGCTGGCCTTCAACACTTAACATCTTGTGTTCTTGTGGTAGGAACTATTAGTTATAAGTCAACTTGTTAACGATGGTCATGCTCGGCTAACGAATGGACAGTCATAATGTACATACATACATACATACATACATACATACATACATACATACATACATAAATACATACAGACAGACAGACACACATTAATAATAATAATAATAATAATAATAATAATAATAATAATAATAATCTCTAGGAATGATAAAAAAAAGGTATTGAAACCTATTTGAAAATTATACCAGGCTTACCATCCCTACAGGAAGTGCAAAAAATCGTGCTAACTGGAACGACTCATGTAATGAGAAGAGCATTATCGCTGTGAAAACAACATCCATTCATGAATTTTTTTTAAATTTCTTAAATACATGTTTTACCTGTGAATTTGCGTGTGTAAACTGGAAATGCATACAACGAGTTTCTCTGCCCTAGGTGTACGGAAAACACTCGGCGAGAAATGGAAGAAAATTTGAAGAAAGAAGAAAAGAAAACAACATAATAATAATAATATGTAAAGAGACTTCTATATCCACAAAATTTATTATATACAGCATATTATAATCACCTGCAGCGACTACTCACTGTTGCAAATGCAACCTTGCAATATTGTCGATGTAGCATCAGCAGAGTCTATCCATTTGGTCATTCTCAAAGTAAACTGATTGTTGTGTGATTAAAAAGCTTACTTCCTACATACGCAAAAATGAGGTTTTGGGTTCAGTCCTATTGCGCGGCACCTTGTCTTCTACTATTATCCCGGTCCGACCAAGGCTTTGCGAGTAGGTTGGGAGACGAAAACTGTAAGAAGCTCGTCGTACCTATCTATCTATCTATCTATCTATCTATCTATCTATCTATCTATCTATCTATCTATCTATCTATATATTATGTATATAAATAGATAGATATAAATATAGATATAGAGAGATAGTTAGATAGACAGATACACACACATATATACATGTACATGCTTAAATACATGCATACATACATGTACAAATACATATACATACATATGTACATACATATGCATGTGCATATACCCTTCTTTTGTCATCACATAATGGTTGTAAACGAACATGTTTGCTTCACCATGAGAAATATTACTTTGGAAACGGGAGCGGATTGGCGACAGGAAGAGCCATGCAAGCATGGAAGAGCGGATGTTACATGATCATACAAGAACTCTAAGAGAAGTATACTTTGATCTCACCAATCGGAGGAGGATGTAAAAAACGAACTCAGCTCATCAAACGTCGTCAGTCTAGTAGCACCAATTCATTCATTAAAAAAAGAAGGAAAGAAAACAAGAAAGAAAAAGAAAACGCCTAACAACTAAACAACATTATGACATAAACATACAACAGCTGAGTTATTGAGGGAAATGATTTACGAGTTCGCTAACAGCCTCTAATCAAAAGAGAATCTCTTAAC
>NC_142937.1:56469134-56576634 GCF_046866305.1 Octopus bimaculoides | reverse complement strand
GTTAAAAATTTTTCTTACTAACCAAAACATTGAGAACATACATATAAACATACACATATACATACATATAAACATACACATATACATACATATAGTACATATATACGTACCTACATAAATGCAGACAGATATACACATATACACATACATACGCACATACACATATATGTATACATACATAACATACATACATACATACATTCGTACATGCATATATACATACACGCATGCATACATACACACATGCATACATAAACATACATACATACACATGCACACACATATATATACATACATACATACACACACACACACACACACACACACACACACACACACACACACACACACACACATATATATATATATACATATGTATATAATTACATACATACATACATACATACATTCATGCATGTGTGTATGTATGTATGTGTCGCTATAATCATGAAGTGTGAGGTGGAATTTTTCACTGAATATTTGTTTGCGCACATTTTTATGTGTCACAAGGAGTATCTGCTTGTCTATCTGTCTGTCTGCCTGCCTGCCTATCTATCTATCTATCTATCTATCTATCTATCTATCTATCTATCTATCTATCTATCTATCTATCTGTCTGTCTGTCTGTATGTCTGTCTGTCTGTCTGTCTGCTTATCTACCATTTACCTATCTGTCTGTTTGTCTGTCTGCCTGTCTATCTGTTTGTATGTCTATGTATGCATATATTTATCTTTTATCCCTTTTCTATAACTGATTACAGCCAGAGGCTGAGGCCATGCTAGAGCACCGCTTTTCAGTATATCTGGGTTTCTTTTCTGTACCGTTTCTGGAGAAATAGCGAGTTGGACGGAGTTGCTTGTTGTGCCCGCTATTGTGATGTGGTATCTGGTATCACAGATAAAAATTTGTCCAGACGCTCTTTGAGGACCTCCATATTTACACTTCACAAATTTCTGAGGCTGTTTGGCAGAATGTTGAATAGTTGTGAACCCTTGGAATCCAAGCTGTTGCAGCACTCGGTCCTTATTCAAGATGGAGAAGACAAGATCTTTGGTACTATGTAGTGCCATCCAGTTTAGAGGTTGGTATAGCTTTTATTTCCATAGTTGGAAGCTAAACCTTCCAGGATTTTTCATATGTATATCACTGTATATCTTTCAAACCTTCTCTCTACGAAGTAGAGTTTCAGTTCCTTCAGCCTCTCTCAGTAGCTCATCTATTTCACCGAATCACTATTATTTGTGTAGTGGCACTGGATTGCCTCAAGTTTCATCACCAGCTTAACGCTCTATGGTGACCACAGTTGGGAGCAGTAATTCAGACAACTGAGAGCAAAAGTTCTCCGTGGGTATTGCATAGTATCCTTTTTTCTGGTTCTCAATGATCTTAGAATCCATCCACCTACTCACTTGTACAGTATTGCACACTTGGTAGTATGCACATGGAATGTTGCATCATTACTCGTGTGAATTCCCTGGCCACATACCGACTCTGACTCTGGGATTGCACTACCCCCAAGTCCTGTGTATTCCAATTGTAGTCTGTTCGTGGGCCGATAGAAGAGTGCTTGAAACTTCTCAGTATTGAACTGCATGTTATTTTCATCAGCCCATTTTAAATGGCATTTTATTGTTTTGTAGCTTCAGTATGTCATCAGGGTCTTTGATCACCGGTGATACTTTTGCGTCATTAGCATAGCTGGTGAAAGTGGCTGACTGTATGGCTGAGGACATGTCTGATAGAGCCACAACAAACAGTAGTGGTTCCAGTACAATTCCTTGAGAAACTCCACTGAGAATTGATGACTCTCCAGAGAGAGCAAAATTGGCTGCATGTCTGACTTCTGCCTTTTAAAATGTCATGCAGCCACTCTCTTAGCGTTCCAGCGATACCAAGGTCACACAGTGTGTGATATATCATCTCATGCTCAACTTAGTCATTGGCTTTGGCAAAGTCGAAATATAGCACATCCACATTTGAGTGGTTCAGCTGTTCTTTCAATACCTAGTCATAATACTGTAGTGGTTGTGTGAAGCAGCTCTTCTCTCTGAATGGAAGCTATGTTGTATGATTGTGAGCAAGTTATACACACACACATTTATGTAATGATATATATATATATATATATATATATATGTATATAGATATGTATATATATATATATATATATATATATATATATATATATATATATATATATATATATATATATATCAAAAAGTAAAATTGTAAGATACCGCACGAGTGAAAATATATATGAAAGGTTTGAAAATGCAATTTTATAGATGTTTATTCACTTGATCGGTTTCACATTTATAGAAAAAGATTGTCAAAAGTAAAATGTAAAGCTTTGTATAAGCTTTGTTGTGTTAAGTACTGGTTATCACAAAAGTATTAAAATACATATATACATTCTTTCAATAAAAATCATGTTTGGTAGTATATATATTCAATAAAAATCATGTTTGTTTGGTAGTATATATATACACAGAAAGAGATATATTTAAGAATTTACAAAAAATTGGACAGGAACCGACCTGTCTTTTTAACATGTTTTCTCTCCTATGTGTAGCTAGGGAATGTTTGTTATTTTAAGGGACAGTGTGGGAGGCTGGTTGGGGTGGGGGTGGGGAAGGACGAGCAATGTAGAGTTAAAAGGATTTTTTTGTTTCTGGGCTGGTCTGTCATGGTTCAGTGGTTTTGGGGACTGGTCCTAGAGGTCAGAATGGTGTGAGTGTGTATGTCTCTGTGCACGTCTCTATGTGTGTGTGTATAGACATGTATTTGTGTTTGTGTGTGTGGGCCGTTTTTGATTGGTCCCAGAGTTTATTGTGGCGTGTGTATATGGGTCTGTGTGTGTTTTATATTTGATAGGATGGTGTGTGTATATGTTTGCACGTGTGTGTGTGTATGTGTGTGATTAATATTTGTTAGGGTGTTGTGTGTGCGCATGTGTGTGTATGTGTTTGTTTGCGTGTTTGTATATGTGCACCTGTGGGTGTATGTGTATGTATGCTTGTGTGTTTTGTGTTGGTGGGGATGTTATGTGTGTGTGTGCGTGAGTGTGTGTGTACGTGGGAACCAGTAAAATGGAATGGGAAATCATCTATGAGTTACCAAACAATCATGACATCACAATCAAGGAAGCAGATAAGTGTAGTACTGTCGTCATTATGGATACTGAACAATACAAAAACTCTGTATCTCACCTCTTACAAGATACTACCTACTATGAAAGAGTAGTCAACTACCAACAATCAAGAATAATAGCCAAATTAAACACACTCATTTGCCAACATCGAAATAACTTAACAGCAAAGAAATGCGACTACCTAACAAACTTTAATTGCAAAACAAGCATCCTCTATGGGCTTCCAAAAATCCACAAGAGCAAAATTATTACCGAAGCTTGCAAAAAGTCCACTTCAACCTGCATCACTGTACCACATCCCACTGATCTCAAACTGAGACCAATTGTGACAGGCCCAAACTGTGAAACACACAGATTAAGCAACTTTATCGATATCCTCTTGAAACCAATACTTAAGCACATACCAAGTATTGTAAGAAATAACCTGGACCTTCTATATCATCTCACCAAACATACCAATAAAGACATTTTAATTGTCTCCTTTGATGTAATAAACCTTTACACTAGGATCCCACATCAATATGGACTGGAAGCCATTAAATTCTGGCTAGAAAAATACCCCAATGAGGTCCCGGAAAGAATAAAAAAAGAATTCATCATCGAAGGCCTTAAGTTTATCCTCCAAAACAACTTTTTGAATTCTAATAATAACACCTACAGACAGGTATCAGGGACTGCAATGGGTTCTAAAGTTGCCCCTACTTATGCAAACCTGGTGATGGCCTACATAGAACTACAAATCTATGAAGACTCCAAATCTAAATACGGCTTTTCTTTCCACAAATACCTGTTGCAGAATTGGAAACGCTACTTGGATGATTGCCTCATCCTATGGTCCCACACACTCGACCAACTCATTGATTTCAAAAACTTAATCAACAGTGTCAACAACCATATCCAATTTACAATGGAATATATTCAAGACCAACTTCCTTTTCTTGACATTCTCATTATAAAAAAAGGCACCCACATTGAAACTGATATCCACTACAAACCAACTGATTCCAAACAATACCTTCTGTTCACCGCCAATCACCCAAAGCACACGAAGACAAACATTCCCTTCAACCTAGCGAGAAAAATCTGTACAATTGTCTCAAATTATAGAACACGAAATAAAAGACTCCAAGAATTAAAGACAATTCTTCTCGATAGACATTACCCAGCATCATCATTTGACAATGGAATAGAACGGGCCAAGACAATTACTACCCAAGACTTGCGAAAACCGAAACATACTCCCATATCTCTCAACACACGATCCAAGAAATGCAGAAGCTTACACAATTATATACAAGAACATCCTGAGTCAAAACCCACGTCTAAAAAAGTACTCGTAACCCATAAAATAATAAAAAGCAAAAGACAACCCAAATCCCTTAAAAAACCTACTCACCAATGCAAAATTACCCAACACAAGCCCACCACCCACCGTCAAAGAATGTGGTCGTTCCAACTGCAGGACTTGCATCCACCTCATTGAAGGAACAACATACAAATTTCAGTCGGGACACACTTTTGTCATAAAAAATAACTTCATTTGTGCGTCAAAGAATTTACTTTATACCATAAGGTGTGAAGGGTGCCATAAAGATTACATAGGGCAAACGAGCCTTACCCTCAGAGAAAGGATGACAGTCCACACCAACAATTGAAGGATCCCACCACAAGACAGATACCACTTAGTGAGCACTTAGATCTCTGTGCACAAAACAAGTCCCCCAAATTCCTAGTTTTCCTACTATACCAATGGCCGGACAACACTACTGACCAAACACGAATAAATAGTGAAAATAATCTTATTCACAAATACAGACCACAGCTCAACATACTCTAACATAACCCCTCCCCAGGTACACATCCAAAACAAACACACACAGATGTACAAAATCACACACACAAATACAATGCAAACCTCCGACACAAACACACACACACATACATATACACACACACACAATCACAATATCCCCACATTAGAGCACAAACCCATACACATTCCAAGAAAAACACATACATATATACACTTACAATACGATTCTAGCAACCATAACCAACACTCACACACACATACACACATATGTAAAAACATACATGCACACACCTACACACCACCCCGACAATTACAAATCACATTCACATAAACACAGATACACACACACAAACACGCAAATACAACACAACCCACACAAACACACACATATATATACACACATATGTACACACACACACAAACACAATACGCCCGTTTCCCAAGTAAAAAAATCCAACACACACACACTCAAAAGAAAAACACACACATATACACACAATACAATCCCAACAATCACAACAAACATTCACAAACACACATACACACACGCATGCACACACACACACAATGACACACACCTCCCCGACAAATACAAGTCATATAAATACACTCACACAAACACACCTACACGTATACACACACACTGCACTAACAATACAAACAAAACTAACCACTCACAAATACATCGCACACACACACACACACACGCACACACACACACACACACACACACATGTGCACACACATACCCGGAAACTACATAAACCATACCCACATATATACACACACACACAAACGCATACTCAGTACCAACATACAAAAAACGGACACGCACACACATACACACCACCCAGATAAACCCAAAACACACGGGCACACACAGAAACCCTGATAAATACAACACACACATACCTACACATACCCACACACATACATATGCACCCCAAAACCACTGAACCATGACAGACCAGCCCAGAAACAAAAAAATCCATTTAATTCTACATTGCTCGTCCTTCCTCCACCCCAACCAGCTTCCCACACTGTCCCTTAGAATAGCAAACATTCCCTAGCTACACATAAGAGAGAAAACATGTTAAAAAGAAAGGTCGGTTCCTTTCCAATTTTTTGTAAATTCTTAAATATATCTCTTTCTGTGTATATATATACTACTAAACAAACATGATTTTTATTGAATATATATACTACCAAACATGATTTTTATTGAACTCCTAATAGTTTTTGTTGAATACTCTCCTGCAAACTGTTTTTAACATTTTCTTATTATTATCAAAGAATGTATATATCAGTGGCGTGCGGTGACTTCCGGGGTTGGGCATGCAATGAATTTCTCCCCCCCCCCCGGCAATTTTTCAGTAAATAAATTTTCGTATTCCTACGATTTACATAGGGGAGATTCTGAATATGCAATCACTCCCGTATGACCTAGAATAAGCAGGGAATAAAAAAATGGCTCTGTAAAGATGAGCCTGAAATAAGTGTATTGTTTGTATTTTTCTCTCTCTTCGAAACGTCAGTACTTTCCCATCCTCACTCTCCCTTAAAAAGTCTAAAAATCATAAGTGAAATGTAATAAAGATGAAATTGGATTCTGTTAATATTTTTGCATATTCGGAATCTCTGTTAAAGGTAGGAATCAGAAAATTTTTTTTCACAAAATTCGTTTTTCAAAGGGGTGCGATTCTGCATTAGCCCCTATACCTATTGGTTGAGCTGAATCAAATTGAAATGATTTAATTAAGAGAACACATTTAGTTACATTATATGGCCATGCTTTAAGATCGTTACGCCCTGGAAGACAAGTCAGGTGTTTTATCATGCTACTTGTCAATTCTGGGAAAATTATCGATACTCAAGCAGACTGTTCTGAGACTTACTGAACTCCATATATTAAAAGACTACGTCTCACGCACACACATTGAAAATACACTCATATACATGAATACACACACAATGAAAGACAGTGAAAATTCAACATTATAAAAGCCCCCCAAAACTGTTGTGGCAGAAGTCAACATCTCTGAGATTGAAACAAGACATTTACGGCCGTAAATAGACTACACCCAGCAGCACAGAAAGGAAAACCTATGTAGGTTAGGCGTGACGAAGAAGTCGAACCATTTCTCCTGCCAAACAATACTGATGTAAGATGGTCGAACCTTACATTATAAGAAACACTGACCAAAACCTGTAATATATGCCCTTTAATATATTAATTTTTTTTTAAGGTTCTAAAATGTTATTTACCTCATTTATAAATTAATTCAATTCTTCGATCTTCCTGGGCAAATATATCTATCACATTTTCATAGAAATCTTCTCTTTTCATCAATTGTTGTAGTAAATCTTTTTCAATTGACATTAGTGCTAACCCAGACAGTCTTCTTTCTCCTGTCGCATTTCTTTGGTATGTTTTGATTCTACTTAATGCAGAAAAGGATCGCTCTACAGAAGCAGTGGTAGACGGAATTGTCAAAATCAGCTTGCACAGATTGAAGAGTTCTGGCATAGCTTCAACAAGGTCACTGCTGTAAATGTAACTCATTAAATGACTTAACTTCGCTTTTTAAAATCTTTCATTGAATACGTCACATTGAGCTCACTTTGTAATCGAATTACATCAAAAAATCTGCCATAAGTGATTTTTAAAGAATGTATAGAGTCCACAGGAAATTGTTTGCAATATTCATCAACTTTGTTGAAATTCAAAAGTTCCATGAATTTAAACTCTTCTAAGGATGAATATCGTGCTTTTATTTGGTCAACTACTGTACTGATAATTTTGTTACAATGCATTCTAATAATGTCGTTGAGGTTCACTAGATATATTTTTGGATCTCTGAATTCCGATTCCTGCATCGACTCCATATTTTCTCCCTAATATATCATAAAAGATTGAAAAATTATCAAGTTTGTTTTCGAGTACAGTTCTAGTTTTATCTATTTGCTCTTTACAATACACTATGTCATGACTTTTACTCTGGATATTAAATAAGACGTCAGTAAAAGAAAAAAATGTCACTGAATACTTCTAACAAAAATAAGAAATCACTGGTTTGATAGACCAGTGAAGATAGAAGCTGTATCTAGATGACTTTCCATTTTTTTGTCATATTTACTGATTAAATATACGAATTCTTTGGTCACCCACCGTTTATAATTAATTGTTTTCCATCGAAGTCTCTTTTCGAAAAACTATTTCTCAAAATATCGTTTATAACACACATTTCACTCATTTGGAAAAAAGTAACACACGTGTAAGCGTATATTGTAAGTAAATTTCAAAAAAAAAATAAAACGGAAAAATGACGTTAGTCAAATTAAATATTTTTGTTTTCAGAACACTCCAAAAATATAATAGTGCAAACAGATGTTTTGGATAAAAGATTCAAACTTACCGCCAAGCTGTTCCAAGAATTATGGCTAATTATAGCAGTTCTTGAGAACTGCTCTAGTTCCGGTCAGAACCAGCTAACAAAGAGATAGAGAGGTGGGGGGTCATGCTATTATCAGAAAGCATTACTTCCTATGATAAATTTGTGGAATCACTGACAGAGAGAGGAAGGGGTACAAAATATATATGCTATGGTCTTAGCATATCTTTTGACAGGTCACTAAGAGAGAGAGAGGGGGGAAGGAAGGAAGGACAAACTAACATAGATAGGGAGTTAGGAGTGTTTATATGCTGGATTCTCATTGCATACCCTTCTCAAAGCTTTTACTAGTCACTGAGAGAGGGGAAGGGGAGATCGGTCCTAGCATATCTTTTGACAGGTCACTAAGAGAGAGAGAGAGAGAGAGAGAGAGAGAGAAGAGAAGGAAGGAAGGACAAACTAACATAGATAGGGAGTTAGGGAGTGTCTATATGCTGGATTCTCAAAGCTTTTACTAATCACTGAGAGAGGGGAAGGGGAGACAGAATATTTCGAAAACTGGACGGATTATTTTTTGCAAGAAAGTAACTATTTTATCTAATTTTCCGATTATATAACAGAACATGCGGCGCATAGCTTGCATGGCTGAGACTGCACGCCACTGGTATTTTAATACTTTTGTGACAACCAGTATTTAACAAAGCTTATACAAAGCTTTACATTTTACTTTTGACAATCTTTTTCTAGAAACGTGAAACCAGTCAAGTGAATAAACATCTTTACAATTGCTTTTTCAAACCTTTCATATATATATATATATATATCTATATATATATATAGTTGAGGGAACCCGTGGAAGAGGTAGGCCCAGGAAGACCTGGGCTGAGGTGGTGAGGCAAGACCTTCGTACATTGGGCCTCACCGAGGCGATGACTACGGACCGAGACCTTTGGAAATGGGCTGTGCGTGAGAAGACCCGGCAAGCCAAGTAAGATCGTTGCCAGTGCCCCTGGACTGGTTCTTGTGCGGGTGGCACATGAGATGCACCATTTTGAGCGTGGCCGTTGCCAGTACCGCCTGACTGGCTCCTGTAGGATTTTCGAGCGAGATCGTTGCCAGTGCCCCTGGACTGGCTTGTGCGGGTGGCACATAAAAGACACCATTTCGAGCGTGGCCGTTTTCGTGCGGGTGACACGTAAAAGCACCCACTACACTCTCTGAGTGGTTGGCGTTAGGAAGGGCATCCAGCTGTAGAAACTCTGCCAAATCAGACTGGAGCCTGGTGTTGCCATCCGGTTTCACCAGTCCTCAGTCAAATCGTCCAACCCATGCTAGCATGGAAAGCGGACGTTAAACGATGATGATGATGATGATGATATATATATATATATATATATATATATATATATATATATATATATATATATATATATGTATGTATGTATGTATGTATATATATATATATATATATATATATATATATATATATATATATATATATATATATATATATATATATATATATGTATATATATATATATATAATAGAAATATGTTACAAAAACAAGATAGAAACTACGCGTGGAAATGTAATGGGAAAGTAAGAAGAAAAATATGCGAAAATGTACATTGGAAATCAAAAAAAGTAAAGGCTTTTTATGAAAAGTAACGATAGATATATAAAATTAGGTGAACTGAGGTAGGAATAAAAGTAATAAAAGTCATTATTGTGAATTGTTAAAGAAATTCAAAAGCATACCAGTTTCGTAAATATCTAATCATTGCTTTGAATGCACACCGATTACTGAACGGCGTCAGGTCTACTAGTCTCTGAGTAAAAAGATTATGTGTAAGGGAGGTGAGTAGTTCTGGATTTGGGGCAATTAGGGTAGATATAGTTCTGTAATATGAATGGTGTATGGGATGTATAGGGGTTAGTGATATTAATTGAAAGGTTAGTAGTGTTCTGTATTATGTTGTGTGCTCATATTTAGTTGTGGAAGATATTTATTGATGAAAGTTGCCTCTTTATTCATTCATTGTTGTATTGAGGTGTTCTGTGAACATTAATAGAAGCGAAAAATTAGGATTAAGATTCCTCGCACACCTTTCTATGTGTCCACTGACCTGTATCTGTCTGTATTGTGGGTGGCGGATTTGCTCTTTGTGGAGAGTGGTTCTTCAAAGGAGTGATATTCCTGTTTGGTCAATATAATTATTACCACATCCTAAACATACAATGGCATAGATTAGATTTTCCGAGGCACAGGTGAAATTTGATTTAATCTTAAATATTTCACCTTGTTTAAAGTGGAACTCTGAACCCTCCAAAAGGTGGGGGCAAGTACCACAGTTAGGTCGACCACGTTTTTTCACTTTTGGTTCTGTTGTTATTAATGGATATAGTCTTGCACTGGTTAATATTTTTTTCAATGATTTAGGTTGCATTTTGCTTTTGATAATTTTGTGTGAGCCTAAAATTTTGTTCATTGTTTTATCTCCTGTGAGGATGGGTAGATTTTGGATGATAATGTTAAAGGCTTCGTTGTTTCTAGGGTTAGGTGTGGAGATATATGGGAGTACTTTTAAATCTGGTTTAGTATTTCGGTTGACTTCCCTTAATGTTCGTATATTTATTTCATTAACTCGTTTAATACCGTCATTTATTAATGATATTGGGTAATGTCTCTTGATTAGTATTGATCTGAGTTCAAGGAGTCTTTGTTCACGAGTATAGGTGTTCGAAACTATGGTACAGATTCTTTTCGTTAAATTATAAGGTATATTAATTTTTATGTGTTTAGGGTGACATGAGTTGAATAATAGGTATTGTTTAGAATCTGTGGGTTTATAGAAGATGTCTGTTTCGATGTGGTTATTGACTATTTTAATTAGGATGTCAATAAAAGGGAGTTGTTTACTGCTGTACTCCATGGTGAATTGTATGTTACTATTAATATTGTTAAGCATTATTTTGAAATCGAGGAGTTTGTCCATGCTGTCTTTTCAAAGTATAAAGCAATCGTCCAAATACCTCTTCCAGTTCTCCTTTAAATAGCAATGAAAAGAGGTGCTATATTTTTGTTGTGATGATTGATATATTTTAAGCTTTTCCCATTACAAGAGGAAATTTCTTATATGTCTATATAATCTTTGTAATAACTATTAGCAAAAGAAACACATGTAATGGAGAATAAATAACTCCAAAATATTTCCATATTTCTCAATTTCAATGCGTGTTTCAATTTACATAGAACAATAACTGTGGATACATAATGATTATAATAATGGAATATGACGTGTTTCAAGAGGAAACAGGTGGGATTTACCTTAACTATCTATATATAATATAGATTATTTGAATTCTTCCTTTGAGGAAGTTTCTCATTTCTAACAAAGATACAAAGCTCCAACGTTGGAATGTAGAAAGTAAACACAATGTCATATTTTAAATTTGAGAAAAGACTTGCATATTTTTATTGTTCCACTTACAGACTGTATTTGTAATCTGCAAGCTATATATATATATATATATATATATATATACATAGCGAGGTCTGATCTGCAAGTTAGCCTGATTATATTATCCTGCACTTTTCAGTGTTAGTAGTTATGGAAGAAATATGGCACATAACTGCAAACTCTGAAGAGTGCAGGGTTACATAGTTGGGCTGTTGTCTAACATCCCTAATACGAAACCGATTGATAAGATCGGCCGTAGTAGATATATATTACTGTACACATTGATCAATACACCCACTCTATTAGCAAATGTACGAGCGCATATTTTTCCTTACTCAGCTTCTTAGGTAGCTATACATACACGTACGTAATACATACATACATACATACATACATACATACATACATAAGAGTAAAATATTGTGCAGAAAAACAAAGAAACGCTCAGAAAAACATATGCAAGATGTGGACATGGTAATTCTTCATCAGTTATCGACCAAAAATCTTCACAATTTCACGCCATTATTCATAAGAGTGTTCATTTTGGTTTTGTCAACAGCAAAACGCTGCTGAAATAAGTGAGAGGACATAAAAGACGGTGATGGAAACATAAACAAATAAGCAACAACAGAATAAAGACAAGACAATAGAAAACGACACAAGTAGTTGATATATATATATATATATATATATATATATATATATATATATATATATATACGTATAAAGGTCTTTATATTTATAGACTGTTATATATATATTTTCTTTCTGCTGTTGCAGTTGTTCTCCACGACATGATAACTTTTTTTGTTATGTTTCTCAAAAATGAATTTAAAGTTACTTCTCTTTCCCTTCACCTCTTTTTCTTCCTTGTCCTGAAAATTAACACCTTTTTTCTGTTACTGCTCCATCTACTACTACTACTACTACTACTACTACTACCACCACCACCACCTTCACCCGTGAAGTAGTGACTATATGCTGAACATCGATATTATAAAGGAAATTGTTTAGTTACTTTGATATCTAACTCGTGATCAGCCTTGCATGAGTAGACCTATGAACAAAGGCATTCTGGCTGTAACCATCCTGTTTTTCTTTTTATCGCGCATGATGTATTTGGGATTATATTGTCCAACGTAACATTTCTTCTAAAAGACGATGGGGGTATGATTTGAAAGAGAGATTTGATTGCTGCTTCTAGCCAGTCGAACGACTACGTACAGGCTCCTTCATGTGAATGTTGTTGTTACCCCAAACATCCCTATTCAGGCCGACTTGATACAAAAGACATTCAAGCTGTGATCACCCCGTCTTTATTTTTATTATTATTTAGGTAGTGTGTCCTAGACTACTTTTTCAAAGGTGTACTTTATGAAGGTAGTGTATGGTTTGAGGAAAATTTGGCTCTTTCTATCAAGTTGAGCCTCCACCTCAAGGCTCTCTCATTGGATCACTATCATATACCATGACAACTTTGGTACCCATTTGATTTATCCAGGCATGGCTGTGTGGCAAGAAGTTTGCTTCCCACCAATATAGTTCCTGGTTCAGCCCCGATGTGTGGTACCTTGGGCAAGTGTTTTCTACTATAGTCCTGAGCCGACCAAAACTTTGTGAGTGGATTTGGTAGACCAAAACTGAAAAAAACTCGGCGTATGTATGTTTGTATGTATGTATGTATGTATGTGAGTGTGTGTGTGTGTGTTTGTGTGTGTGTGTGTGTGTGAGAGAGAGAGAGAGAGAGAGAGAGAGAGAGAGAGAGAGAGAGTATATGTATGAGTCTGTGTGTGTGTGTGTGTGTGTGTGTGTGTGTGTGTGTGTGTGTGTGTGTGTGTGTGTGCGTATCTTTGTATTTATCCACACCACTGCTTGAAACCGGTGTAGTTTTGTTTGCGCTCCTGTCACTTAGCGGTTCGGCACAGAAAAAGGTAGAACAAGTACCAATTTTTAAATATATAAGTACTGTGCTCGATTCGTTCGATTAAAAACACTTCAAGGCGGTTGCTCAACATGGTTTCAGTCCAATAAGTGAAACACGTAAAAGATAATATACAAGTTGGAAAACGTCATTGTATATTTTCGTGCATTATCCTAGACATTTCTCATGAAGCTTGTCACAGCAGCTTCAGCAGAACCCAACAATTCATTCAGTAAGCTGAAGCTGATAACGAGCTGTCTCCCAACAAACATGCCACAAGTTCGTCCTGAAGCGTCAGCTTGACTCAGTATTCAATAGGCTTAGAAACACAAGACACAGAGAAAACATTTCAGAAAAAACGGGAACCCTGTGGAATATCTTCTATTTGGCTTCCACTTTTTGAAATTTGAAATTTAAGTGATAGTTTTAAAATTTCGTATATTGGTGTAATTTATAACACTGAATCTGATGTTGCTTCAGAAAAAATATTTTAGAAAAATGTTACAGAGGTTTAAAGTTTGATTATTTTGACCCAATCAGAATACAGAATTTGAAAGCAGGCATTTTCTGCGTCATAACTTTTATTGAATAAAATGAAAGCAATATACTATGACAACGAAAGTTGTAAGAAGTTTTAATAAGTTTAAATGAATAAACTCAAGTGAATAAACTAAATGAATAGACAATATAAGAAGAACAAATTATTAGTGAAAATTTGTTTTTGCAAAAAATTACAAAAACATTAAAAAAACAAACAAAAACAAAACAAACGGTATGTTATACTACCGTAGTTAAGTTAATGTAAACAATTAATAGCGGAAATTCAAAAACGAAAGTTTGAGATATACTAGGGTTAGAGTTAGGGCTTAGGGTTGAGGTTTAGGGTCAGAATTAGGGTTCAGGGTTGGCGTTTGAGGTCAGTCCGATCGGTGGATGACCTGGAGTTAATCAATAGGTAACATATTTTTATTGAACTTTTTTCTAAATAACAAAATTGGATTCAGTGTGAAGAATTACATCAACATACCAAATATGAAAAAAACAATTAAAACATATTTTGTAGCAAAAATTCAGAATCAACAGTTCAGAATATAAGTACAGAATCTTTAAGCAGACAACAGCTTAGTTTGTTACTATGGAAACAAGCACCAATATGTATAAGGCTTATGATTAGGTAAAATTACTCAAAATTTGCAAAATTTAAAAGCTATTAACTTTATATTATAATTTTACGGCAAAAATGAATTTCAGTTCCATAATTAGCATACAAACTACATCAATACATCAAAAGTGAAAGCCAAACAGAAAAGATCCCACTGTGAATCATTGATAAATAAATAAGATTATGTGTTTTCAGTTTGAAAGCGCAGGAGTGGCTGTGTGGTAAGTAGCTTGCTTACCAACTACATAGTTTTGCGTTCAGTCCCACTGCGTGGCACCTTGGGCAAGTGTCTTCTACTATAGCCTCGGGCCGACCAAAGCCTTGTGAGTGGATTTGGTAGACGGAAACTGAAAGAAGCCCGTCGTATATATGTGCATATATATATATATATATACACACACGTGTGTCTGTGTTTGTCCCCCCACTAACGCTTGACAACCGATGGTGGTGTGTTTACGTCCCCTTAACTTAGCGGTTCGGCAAAAGAGACCGATAGAATAAGTACTATGCTTCCAAAGAATAAATCCTGGAGTCGATTTGCTCGACTAAAGGCGGTGCTCCAGCATGGCTGCAGTCAAATGACTGAAACAAGTAAAAGAGTAAAAGAGTAAAGAGAGTAAGTGCTCTAAAATAGACACACTGTAACTATAAATCTTTCGATAGTGTTGATTGTTCCACTGTGGCCATTCAACATGATCTGTAGATAAGATTTCGAAGAAGAAATCTTTTTGATAATAGCAATATATTTATTCTAGATGTTTAACTCAGGGAAAGGGTAATGTTGGGTGCCTTCTGCATGTCTACTGAATAGCTCACATTTGCATATGCCTACTAGAAAAGTCAAGGTGAATCACACAGTTATAATCTGTTAAGCAGAATATTTTGTCGCTTCAAATTTTGTTTTAGGGTCTCGGATTACTAGATTAAATTATACTTTTTTTTTTACCTATAAAGGGCTGACATTGCTTTGTTTTGCATGGGTAATCAACCTTGACTATTCAACATTGAATTAGCTCACACAGGATTTTTTGTCTTGACAAAGCTATTGTATTTTTCCATCCATTATTCTCCAAGGAGAGCATGAAGTTGAGGGAATGGCTTGTGAAACAACTTCCACACATACCAACCTAGCCTTAATCAGTTTTTACTGAACTAACCCTACCTACTTGAGATATTTCTTGAGTTCTCTGTACAGTTTTTCTTAATCTTGAACTTGCTTCCAGGCTCCTGGTGGGACTATATGGAGATCTTTTAGATATTTTGCTTATATTACGAATTGACATGGTCATCCTATTGAGAAGATTGTTGGAGTCTTTATGTACATTAGCTTATTGTTTGGCTTATTATAATGTTAGTGTTTACCATTGTCTAGGTCCAGGGTTATCGCTGGAAAACTAACTATACATGGGCTGGTGGGGATTGTCAGTATTAATTGTAATTAAGTCATATATGGTAAACTACAAAACTATCATCTCTTCATAGTCATATGTCTAGATATTTAGCTTTACTTTTCAGCATTTGAAGATGCACAATTCCACCGGTTTACTTACCTCAATTTCTCCATAGCTGTTCATATTGACAAATACTCTAATTATATATAATGTAATAGCACTTTCTCATTTATGCAAAGTAGTCATTGAAAAGGAGAGAACTTTTTGCATATTGTGTTACATATATGGCCAAATTATCAAACGGTTTCATGCCAGAAGTAGAGAACCAATTTCAGCAGTCATCAGAAATAGTTGAATGTGTCAACATCTGCTTTGTGGGTTTTAGGGTTGTTGTAAAAAGCTGGAATGAAGTTCAGAGAAGAAATCACCCTGGTTAAAACCAAGGAAAAAACTATTTAGTTCACTGGAGTAATGTCCTTTGGATTGGGACTGAAAATGGACCACCCTGGTATGCAAGATTTATTCCTATAGAGCAGAATGGGGTAACATGGGACAGGAGATAGGAAGGAGTGCTAATTTTAAAATGATGTGCAGTCGTGTACATGCATGTGTGTTTAGGGACTTGTATATATCAATATTAGATGTCATAAATAATATAATTAATTCCACATATTGTGGTGAGAAGAACACCAATGGAGGGGATCCAATGTTTATATTTATGAAGGGGTCGGCCAGTTTGCTAAGGCATATCTGCACTCATGATGGCAGGAACAAAAAAACCTATTTTTAACTTTTAGGCAGCTGTCTAGGTGAAAGGGGGTTCTTCAGTATAATTCTTTTCTCAGTCAAGCAGAATCAACACTTTCTACTGCTGTTAAAGTAAAGCTTGCTCTTTTCCAGTCTCCCCCACTTGATACCATAATGTGAAGCGGTTTCCTTCAATGACCATCCATCCATACATACAATTACATCCAAATATATATGTACATACAGAGGTTGGACAAAATAATGGGAAACACTTTAAAATTTCAAACAAATTTATTTTAATATGGGGTAGGACCGCCTTTGGCAGTAATCACAGCTTCAATTCTATGAGCTATGGACTTGTACAAAGTTTGAATTGTTTCTAAAAGAATTTTTGTCCATTTTTCAGTTAAAACGTTCTCCAGGTCTTGTGGTGATGATAGTGGAGGATATCAACTCCTTCCTTGTTTTTCTAAAATGCACCATAAATATTCAATAATATTGAGATCTGGAGACTGTGGTGGCCAGATAAGATGTTCAACTTCATTAGAATGTTCCTTGTGCTATTCAGTAACAACTTTAGCTGTGTGAATTGGTGCATTAAAATGTGCACCCTAGTTCTGACAATACAGCCTTCACCTTTTTTGTGTTGAAGAAATAGTCAAGGGCAAACCCCACCACAAGCCTTTCCTAAATACCTCTTCTAAGTTTGTTATTAGGGCTCCCTCTAATTTAGTTTTCTGTATTGCTACTCCTTTATTAAACCTTATCAATTTTGTTCTAATCATTCTTTTCAGGATGAGTTACAATTTGTTAACAATTGCTCTAATCAATGCCCTCTAACTGATTCACAAATCCATTCATTGTAATCTTTGCACCCCAGGAAAGATGCATTCAGTTTCCTGTAACTGGATCTTTCATTGCCTTTCATTCCTTTCAGGGTTGTTAAAATAAGTATCAGTTGAGCACTGGGGTCAATGTAATCAACTTACTTCCCTCCCATGAAATTACTGCCTTGTGCCAAAGACCTTTGGCGATATGCCGTGCTTGAGAAGACCTGTCAAGCAAAGTGAAATTGTAGTCATGGTTGACACTGGCACCTGTGCTGGTAGTATATAGAAAGCACTATTCAAGTGTTGAGCCTCACAGAGGCAATGTGACCAGTGCTGGTGTCACATAACTGATACCTGTGCTGGTGGTGTGTAAAAGGCTTCATTTGAGTGTTGGGTCTCACGGAGGCAATGTGGCCAATGCTGGTGTCATGTAACTGGCACCCATGCTGGTGGCACATAAAAGCAGTCATTACACTATCAGAGCAGTTGGCATTAGGAAATGGATCCAGTCATAGAAACCATACCAAATCAGACTGGAGTCTGGTGCAGCCTCTCAGTTTACCAGGCCTGGTCAAACTGTCCAACCCATGGACAGTGGCTGTTAAATGATGATGATGATGATGATGTGCCAAAATTTGAAACCAATATTTCTACAGATGTCACTTTATCAAAAGTATCTTGTACATTTGAGGAAAGAAGTAATATAAACCATATTTAATATGTGTGGGAAATGTAGAATAATGAAATGACATCCTGTTGGGGTTGTCTGTCAGATAAATGCGATCACAGGGAGAGCTCTCCTGCTAACTGTAGTGAAAGTAAAATAAAATAAATGCATAACAGATGTTGTTTAGCCTTAGTCAAGTAATCCCTGATTGATCAGATCAATGATCAAAAGCATCCTATCCATGACTATGAATGTTTTTGTATATCTAGGACTACATCAGCCAATGTGTTCCTCTTACAAGATGGTGGAGAAAGATTTGAAGGAGATTTGACTACTGCTTCTAGCAATTCCAGCAACAACATAATGGGCTCTGTTGTTAGTCCTTGTAGTTTTAAATTATAGTGAGAGGAAATCAGGAAGATATTTTATCTAATTCTGAATATATTTGTTGTTCAAACATGAAGCGCTGCTTGTTTTTTGAAAAATGTCAATTTTGATGTTTTTTTAACTGATATCATTTTCTTTTTCTGTTCCTGAACTGTTTCAAGGAATTCAGATATTTTACTTTCTCAAATCTTTAGTGATGTTTCAACATAACAAAACCATACCATGTCCGTTTGTGGTTAGACAGTTGTGGAGTGCTCATTACTCATTTTTTCTAGCATGTTGGATGATCATGTAAAGGTTCCCTTGTTGGCTCAGTTGCCATGTCTAGAGGGGTGGAAAGAAAAATAGACATGGCAACTGAGCCAACAAGGGAACCTTTACATGATCATCCAACATGCTAGAAATAGCAGCCAAATCTCTCTTAGATGGGACTGTCTTTATGGAATGTTTTGTTCCTAAATCTCCTCAGAGTCACACAACACTATTTGAATGGTTCTGAATTACCTGATAATATGATAATCTCCCTTATGCTTAATAATAGATTTCAAACAACTTTGAGAATTCTAGCTTTTTTTTTGAATGAATGAATAAAATAGTGTGCCATATTTGTAGGAATTTAGTTTTGTTGTAAAATGAAATCCATGCAAGCCTTTTCACAGCTTGAAATGTGGATCAAACCAATTGGTTTTATTTCCACCCATCGATCTTCTCTGCCCAATATTCCTGGGAGGGTCATGGGGGAAGACACCTCAGGTACCTCCTCCATAGGGTCCTATCAGAAGCAACTGTCATCGGACATTCTAATTTTCATTCATTAATGATTGTTCCCTCCTTGAACTGTTTTGGGGTCCTGAGACATGCATCCTCTGTGCTTCCAGAACAGGTTGCAGGATTATTGCTTTTTGTACCAGCATTGGATGGAGATTGAAATATATTCTTTCAAATGACCTCTTCTTTCTAAGATCTGCTCGTCTGTGCAACAGACAATGTGGTATGGTAGTTCTTTTGAATCCCTTTCAAATTGCAATTTTTTGTGGTCTTATTCATGCTATGCACCCAGCTGTCATTTGTATTTGATCCTGTTTTATTGTTATTGAATTTATTAGGATCCACTTCTTTTCCTTCCCTAGATACCAAGATAAAGTGGCGGAAACTACTTTTTAGAATACTGACAATTATGTTCCTAGGCAAAAGTTATTTATATAATCATACAACATTGACATATGAACTACAATGGATTAAGTAAATTGTAATGTAGTTATTAACAAAATGAATTCTAACATCATTATAAAATTGGTCGGTTCTGTTGTCATAACAAGCTATTGAAAGACTTTAATAAAGACTAAGTTCACAATAAGTCAAAATATATACAGATATGACTTGCTAGATTTATTTATTCATAACTTACGACAATGTTTTCTTTAATTTTAAGGTGTACAAAAAACCATATTGTACCTTTTCTTCCTACCCCCTGTAACAAAAAAAGAAGGGAAAAATTGACATTGGCAGGTTTCGAATTTAGTGGGCTGGAACGAATACTGTAAAGAAATCCAATTTGATTCTTAAATAACTCAGTCAATTCATCGCCTTTGTAAACCATTAAAAATTCATCCATTTTTAGCAAATTTTCTCATCTTCCTTTCTTGAATAATGCCACTTGTTAAGGTGTGGTCATTCAATGTTGGTGTTGATTCAGACCATTCAGCTGAGGCATTTATGTATGGATTACACAAAGGAATTCAACAAGAATTTACAGAGATGACTTCATACAATTCTCAACATAGTTGCCCTGTGTGTCATGAAAAGTTTTCCTCATTGAAGCCTAGTAATGAAGCAGAAGCAGATATCTATTATACTTCTAATATGATATCTTATAATGTAATCCACTTTACTCTCAATCAATGTTTCACATATTGCTGTCATTTTCACCTGCAGCATTACACAGAAAACATCAATATGCATTCATAATACCTACTACTACTACTACTACTACTACTACTTTCTAACAGGTACAAACCACACATTTTAAGGGAAGTGTTTATTTGAATTAATTGACCCTCAATATTGGTATTTATTTCATTGAATAATAACGAATTCAAATTTTGGCACATGCAGTCCTGGAGGCTTTTACTTGTACAACCAGCCATCACTTCTGCTATTACATTAATGGTTATTGGCCTTTAACAGAACTTTGCATTTCTAGTCAAGAGCCACTGCAGACCATTGAGGTAAAGTCCACTTCTATCCCCAAGCTTCAACCATGCACATTTTCTTGGAATCAGGTAGTGCATGCTTTGGTGCTGTATTGTACCTCTACCACCCAAGTCTATTGTGCAGCTTTTGTTACTGTCTTAAAATGTGCACCCTAGTTCTGACAATACAGTCTTCACCTTTTTTGTGTTGAAGAAATAGTCAAGGGCAAATCCCACCACAAGCCTTTCCTAAATACCTCATCTAAGTTTGTTATTAGGGCTCCCTCTAATTTAGTTTTCTGTATTGCTACTCCTTTATTAAACCTTATCAATTTTGTTCTAATCATTCTTTTCAGGATGAGTTACAATTTGTTGACAATTGCTCTAATCAATGCCCTCTAACTAATTCACAAATCCATTCATTGTAATCTTTGCGCCCCAGGAAAGATGCATTTAGTTTCCTGTAACTGGATCTTTGCCTATGAAGCTTATCTCAGTAGACCATACAGATCCCAAATTTGTGGTCTGTGTAGCTGATGACTTTAAAATGAGGACCACCTATGTTATCCTCATCTTCCTGGCGTATCACAAGTTTATCACCCTCATTGCAGGGCATGTCTAAGTAGTTTGAATTAGGGAGGATTGTTATGTTTTGTGTTGTTGTGTTACTGATGTTAGCAATGTTGCTCCTGTGCCTATTGTTATTAGGGATGGCCGGGGGTGTTCCGTCACTGTGTTTTGGTTGATACTGCTGTTTCTCTTCTTGTTATCACTGCTGCTGCTACTTTTGTGGCTAGCCAAGCTGACTTTACTGTTGCAGTTGTTGTGGTTGCATGCTAGTGTTGAATCTACTGCTACTTTTCTAATTGATGTGGTTGCTGTTATGGTAATGTCTTTGACAGCAATGAGAATTCTTTCCTCTTTTGCTGTGGATAGAAAGACCTTTGCTGATTTATGACACTATATAAGTGACACATTGCTATTTATAGCAGCAGTAATAGTGATGGTGATAGCGATGATGGTGATGCTGGTAGTGTCAAAGACAGTCACTGTCCATTCTTTTGTTTTTGTTGCCATTGTTGTTGTTAACCATTCTATTGTCTTTACCTGTCAAGTTGGCAAAGGTGATAGTGATGGCTGTGCTTTGGTTTAAACTGTGGAACACAGTGTGAAGACTGGTTCAAAATACTTTTTTCTCCTCCAGTTTCCTGTTGAAGACCTTAATGCCAATTTTTTGATATTAAAAGAAAAAAAGGTAAATTCCTGAAAATATTGAAAAATTTGCTTTAAAGGGTGAAAGCAAATCGGAACTGATCAGTTCTTCAAGATCCTGGTCAGTTTAGCAACAGCTCAGAACAAGAGTATTTAAAATATTAAAACAGCTAAAGAACAAAACTTATCAGTGATTGATTCAAAGAGTATCCTGCTGACACTAAAACAACAACAATGATGACAGTGACAATAACAACAGCAATGACAGTAACAACAATAATGATAATAATAATCTTTTCTTCATTAAGGATAAGGGTTCATAGAGATACAGAAAAGTACAATGTAACTTTTAATGAGGAGGCTGACAAAGACATGTGGGAAGGAATAGAGAAGGTCTAGTAATTTATTTGTGAAAAGCTAGTCACAGTTTGGTCCACAAACTATTTCCTGACATTTGATCTCTCAGAAAAATGTTCCATATCAAGAGTTTTCCAGTTGAACAATATATTAGCAAAAGTCAGTTTAGTGTTGTTCATGATTACACTAAAAGCAATATGTGTATGTATACTGTTGTTGTCGACATTAAGATTTTTTACTCAGTTGAGTTGAAATGACTGTTTAATTTTATAAATTATGCAAAAAATATAAACATTATAAAACATGCAATAACTAAAACAAGATATAATAGTAAAAACAAAAATTGTAACATTTTCAGTCACATTTTTTTATAAATGCTCGCAGCATGCTGGTAGGCACTGTAATTATGTATTTGCTGCATGTTTATATCTATCCTTTTCAGGTAAATTCTCTTCCAAGAATAATTCATTCTTAAATTTGTAGCTCACCTGAAAATATATGACCCTTTACTCCTCACTAGTCATCCACACAGCAGTTTAACTCATAACTGTATCTTCTACATGGGACTTCTTGTCCCTTTTTCTCTGTTAGGATTTGCTTTTTTTTGTACCTTCTTTTTGCCATATACACTTTCTCTAGCAATTTGAAAATCTTGTTCAGCTTCTTTGCTTGTTCTTGAATGTAGCCATCAGACAAGAAATTCTATTTTGCAAAATGTCTCCCCCAATTCATATTCAAATATTCTGTGTTGTTTTGCATGTGAGTAAAGATACCAATTCCTTGTGAAACAGTGGAAATGTATTCATTTGGTAAAGAATGTATGTATGTGTCAGTGTTGTAGTTGGTATTGTTGACAACATTTCCAATCAAGTTATTCAAACTAGCATTTTGATTGCTAGAATATTATTGTTTCTTTTGGTTTTTATTCAGCATTCACATTCTACTATACATACCACTATTCTACTAAACCGCTATTCTTTTTTTCTGTATTTGTTATTTGCATTAGTGAGTTCACTGTCAATTGGGGTGGGGGTGGGGATGGAGAACGGATTGGAATTTTTGCAGCCATTTTTCATTTGTGTAGACAATGTGAAGATGAAATAAAACTTTGTCTAAAATATAGCAAACCTTATTTTTGTTTGAAACTCTGTATGGGTACACAGTAAACTTACTGAAACCCTTTGTATGCAAATAAGTTCAGTAGACCACAGTTCCATGTATTAAAAATGATTTTGTCCAAGTAGCAAGTCAAAAACATATCTAAGTCATCAGTTAGTAGTAATAATGATAATAATCCTTTCTACTAAAGGCACAAAGCCTGAAATTCTGTGGGAGGGGACTAGTTGATCATATCAACACCAGTGTTTCACTGGTATTTAATTTATCAATAATAATAATAATAATGGTTTCAAATTTTGGCTCAAGGGCATCAACTTCGGGGTGGGGTTAAGTCAATTATATTGACCCCAGTGCTCCACAAGTACCTATTTTACTGACCCTGAAAGGATGAAAGGCAAAGTTGGCCTTGGTGGAATAATAATAGGGCTACAGCAAATATTCTGCTCAATACTACAGATTTGCCTATCAGTTGTTTGACCTTAACCAGTTGAGCATGTCCCTTGGTGGCTGATGATATGTGCATCTCTGATCATGAGCAGAAGTAGTGGGGGGGGGGGAGCATCATAGCCATGTGTTGAAAGGAATTCTTTGGGGTTTGGATAATTCACCTCTGGAAATATGGGTGTTTTGTTCATCATCCTTAAAAAATCTTTATTCAGGGACCTTTTGAGCATGTTGGATTACTCAACCTGAAGAAAATTGTAACTGGGCCCCCACCTGCAAGGTCATACACTGTTTATCGTGATATGAAATCACTATGTCGTGCACATATGGCTGTGATGCACTTGCCTGGTGTACCCTTATCAGACAGGTAGTCAAGCAATGATTGGGGGGGGGGGGGGTAAGCACATAAAGAAACACACACTCACATACATACATACATACATACATACATACCTACATATCAATTAGAAAATGGAGGATTCCTTATGTACTTTGCACTTCTATCTGTAAATCCGGTTGGCAAAATAACATGGTTTGTCATAAGCACCTGTACTTTGTGGGGGTTTTTTTGTCACTTTAGCTATGAATTAAATTTATGAATTCAACGGGATACACTGTCTGAAAGTAGTTGGGTTCAGCATATTATCCTCCATTTCCTAATTGATATACAAATTTGGGGTAAAAAAAAACCCTTTTTTACCCGCTCCCATTTAGTGCACTTGGTATAACACTAGTGTAGCAATAATTGGGTACCCTCCAAGCAGTATATTGGATAGATACTATCCCTTAGTGGGTTGAATCCTCAACCCCTAACTCTCTCGCATACATACATACATACATACATACATATATATATATATATATATATATATATATATATATATATATATATACGTACATGCAACAGGCTTCTTTCAGTTTCCATCTACCAAATCCACTCAGAAGGCTTTGGTCAGCATGAGGCTATAGTAGAAGATACTTTCCCAAGGTGTCATGCAGTGGGACTGAACTCAGAACCATGTGGTTGGGAAGGAAGCTTCTTACCACACAGTCCCCACCATCTGTTGACAATTGACAACTGGTGTTGGTTTGTTTACATCTCCATAACTTTATGTTTCAGCAAAAAAAGAGATTGATAAAATAAGTACTAGACTTATGATAAAAATAACTACTGGGATCGATTTATCAAATTAATTTCCTTCAAGATGGTGGCCTAACATTGATGCAGTCCAATAACTGAAACAAATAAAAGATAAAAGATAACCGAATGGATATTGTAGGAACAGGCAATTTAGTTATTTGAAGATTTGCTTCCCATTGTATGATGCTCGAATGACAAGGCTGTGCTAGATAGGACTATGTTGTGCAAGAGAATAGATTTGGTCATGAGAAATGAACTTTTAGATAATTGTGTTGAAACAGCAGGGTGGTATTACAGTTAGGTATGGATTAATATAAACTGCAATATTCTAATTTAGAAATATTTTCATTGTTGCTTATAAAATCATCCAACCATGATCATCATCATCATTTAACATCCGCTTTTTCATGCTTGCATGAGTTGAACAGAGTTTATTTGGGGCAGATTTTCTATGGCTGAATGACCTTCCTATCACCAACCCTCACTTGTTTCCAAGCAAGGTAGTATTTCACCATAGCCAGACTCATTATTGAAGAATATTGAAAATGAATGAAACTGCACGTATGACAATGACAATCATATACAACTATCATAAGATGTCAAGATGAGGAAGCACAAAGGCAGACAGACAGACAGACAGACAGAAAGACACATACACACAAACACCCATACACATAACAGCTTCTTTCAGTTGTTGTCTACCGAATCCACTCACAAGGATTTGAGTGACCTTGGACTATAGTAGAGAGCACTTACCCAAAGGACCATGCAGTGGGACTAGACCCTGAACGATGTAAACTGGGTAGTAAACTTCTTATCACACAGCCACACTTGCACCAAAAAAATTTCAGCCTTCTCAGCAGGGAATCGAATCCCAGTTTATCCCATGTGATAGGTGAAAATACTTATCACTATACCTCTGAGGAAGGTAATATTGTGGAGTTATAAATAAGATTATAATTCTTCAGAATATCAAGATATAAAGTTAACAATAAATAAAATATAATCATTTGTTCTTTTCTACAGAAAATGAACACCAAGAAACAAAACACAAATAAAATGCCCAATGCAAACAAAACGCTTGGCATTTCTTCCATGTTCCGGGATGAAAACAACCAATTAAAAATGATCTTCGACAAGGAAGATGGTTCGCAGACAATCAGATCTAGCACCAAATGTGATGGCTTGCAGAATTTAAGATTCACACCTGGAACCATCAGATCACCTTCTCGTGATCTACAAGCATCAGTAAGTTACAAATTTCATATATATTTTTCCTTAATTGAAACATACTTCCATTGCATGATGAACATAGAGCTAACTGTCCTAATGAGTCTATTTACAATGAGATTCAATTGTTCATTTTAAAAATTTGATTCCATCTGTGTTACCAGTAACCCTGTTTGCTCCTATCAAAGTTACAGACTTTGGAGCTACATATGAAAAGTCTTTTAAAAACACACATTCTATACCTTATTCTTAATTATTGTCCCAGTACAATTTCAGAGTCATTGAAGAGTTTGGATAGAATTCCTTGCAATATTTGTTTCAATTCTCTCCTTTCTGAGTTCAAACCTTATGGAGGGTCAACTTACCTTTTTATATTTACAGTGTTGATAAATAAAGTAGTAGTTAAGTACTGGTATAGACTCTTCTCTCTCTCTCTCTCTGTATGTATGTATGTATGTATGTATGTATGTATATATATATATATATATATATATATATATATATATATATATATATATATATATATATATATCTGTCCGTGTTTCTATCAGGTCATTAAGAATGGAATGTTTGATTTTCTTACACATCAAGTTTGAGTCATTAACTCTAAAGTTTTATCCTGACAATTCATTGTTTTACAACATTGAAGAGTTACATCCTTACTTTTCGAAATGCAATTCATGGTGTCTGATTATATTGTGAGTTTTCTCTTGGAAATCAATTTTTGTGAACCCATGGATAGATAAAAAATTCATGTTGTTTATGAATATGAGTTCCGTCATGGAACCAATGCATACCAGACAGCTTGAAGCATCAATGAGATGTTTGGTGAAGATGTGGCGAATGAGTGCACTGTACATCGATGGCTTAAGAAGTTCCGGTCTGGTGACTTTATTCTTGAAAATCAGCCCTTTGGTAGACTCAGGACCAAAGTGGATAATGAAGAGCTGGAAACGAACGGAAGCGGATACATCTCAAACTACTTGAGAATTAGCAGCAAGGTTTGATGTTTCGATTCCAACTGTATTGGACCATCTGAAACAAATCAGCAAAGTAAAGTTAGCTTGACCACGTGAACTGAATGAACATCAAATGATACGTTGTTTTCAAACTTGCTGTTCTTTGCTGTAACAGCGTAAAAGCAAACCATTTTTGCATCGTATTGTTACATGTAATGTAAAATGGATTCTTTTCAACAATGGCAAGTGTTCTGCATGGCGATTGGATAGAGACGAAGTGCCAAAACACAATCCAAAAAAGAATATTCACCAAAAGAAAGCTAATGGTGTCTGTTTGGTGGTCCAGTGCTGGTGTCATCCGCTACAGCTTCATGAGACCTAGTAAGTCAATTACAGTGGATGTATACATCGACCAATTGGATGAAATGATGAATGAACTTGCAATTAAACAACTACAAGCGAGATTGGTCAATAGAGACAGGCCAATTCTCTTGCAAGACAATGCTCGACCACATGTTGCACAAAAAAACGCTACTCAAGTTTCAGGAACTGAACTTGGAAGTACTCTGTCATCCACCATATTCACCAGACCTTGCACCAATTGACTATCATGTTTTCCAGGCATTAGACAACTTTTTGCAAGGAAAAATCTTCAAATCTGAAGATGAAAAATCAGCTTTTCGGGATTTCATCACCTCTTGCTCTCCAGCACTCTTTATTGCCGGCATAAATAAGCTACCGGTAAAATGACAAAATTGTGTTGATAATTTAGGTGCATACTTTGATTAAGTGCATTGCATTTTGTTGAAATAAAGTAAAATGAACTTCCAGTTCAAAATTAGTCATTTCATTCTGAATGACCTGATATTTCTCTCTCTGTCTCTTCTCTTTCCCACTCTCAGAACTAAATTGCACCATGAGAAGGATTGTAGAGGTTTCATTTCTCTAGAGATGGCAAAAGGTGTGCAATGGACTAACAAAGCTCTCGTTATTAAAAAAAAACAAAAAAAAACAGAACAATGTCATATGCCAGTGGAAGCATCTCAAGACAAGTGCAATTCTGCATGAAACAAAAATTAAGAAGACATTAAATACATATATTTACTATGAATAATATTTACCATTTGAAGTTTCCTGATAAAATAGGTAATTCTTAAAAAGATTTTTCAAAATACTTTAAAATACTTTAAATATATTTTAGAAATAATTTAGAAATATGTCATCAGAATGTAGGTCTACCAATTCTATATTGCTATTATCACAGGTACTTAGGTCAATGTCTCCATTTAAATACTTATATAGTAAACTATAGTAATAGTCTACTTATTTAATAGTATATATGTACTACTATTACTTCCAGTCATATTCGAATATTCCCTCTTTGGCTTGTGAGTGTTAATGTAGATATAGAATGTCAGTAAAGTATTTTCTACAGAGAATGTTTATTTTCATCTATAAAAGATGCATTAGGAAAACAAACCAAAAGAATTAAACAAACATTTGTTAACACAGGGTATTTGAGCAAGCTAGTAAACGAAACTGTAGAATGACTTGTAAATCAAATTTACCACACCTACACAGATATAACACTCAAACTATACATTAAATGATATCATACATATCAATTGCATTCTAATTATAGATTGAATGATAATGGTTGTATTAATAACATGTATTGGACCCAATTTTAAACTGTGTATATTACAAATACACTGAGATTATAAACCCATAAAACATAAAAACCACAGAAGGTGCATCAGATGAAATATGTAATAGACAAATTCCTTGCATACAGATAATTTCTGTTTCATGACTCAAACTATAAGAAGTACTATACTTTCTCACTGGTTGACTTTGCATGTACATTAGGGAAATATTACAGTATATTATACAACAGAACATTAACAAACATTTTAGTCAGTAAAAGAACCATCCAGCATAGCAGAAGTCCTCAACCACCAGGTTGTGGACTGGTACCCGGCCATAGATCATTTGGTACTGAGCTACACAGAAAGAATACATTTTTAATTTTATTTCCATTTTATTAATTATCACAGTCTGTAGTTTTATTTTTTTTTAAATCATCACTTCCATCTGTGTCCCTTCCCTGTTCTTGTCTATGTCTGTTTTTTTATGCACCAATAAATTAAGTCCACAAGCTAAGTGTAACAATCTCTGCATTATGGTGCAAATAAGGTGCATAATATACAATGTGATAATTACATTTACATTGTATATGCAATAATTAAATTATATATTATACACTTTATTGTGTTTTGCTATGCATGTGTTCCCTGGTCTATGGAAAAATTGTCTTGCATGAAACAGTCCATAGTGCATAAAAGATTGAGGACCACATAAATATAGGTGGTCAGCCAGGGAAGGTATGTATATTAAATTAAAACATCAGCCATCATTCATAAGTGAGCATGACTTGCTGGTATGCACCATACTTTCACTAATTGTTCTTGGTACCTATGTAGTTGTAGGCAGATATATAAACACCTTCTTGGCCTTTTCACCCTCGACCTAGCAGAACATTCAGGATGTAACACCTGGAAGTTGAAAGGGATTTATCAGTGCTTGGCATGTACTGATTTTCAGCTGAGTTGACTTGACCAGTGTGAAATGAAGTACCTTGCGCAATGATTAAATGTGCAATCTAATCCAAGAACAAAACCCACAATTATATGATCACAATTATATGATCAAGTGACCCAAATTTTAACTTAATATCCTCTCTTTTTTCAGCCCCAACATAGAAGTTTCAAATCTTATGCAATGAAAAAGCATGCCATTCTCACTGCCATAATCACCAACTACAGTGATTCTGAGATTGCAACCTTCTTAAATGTCACCAAGTCCTTCATATTTAAAATCAGAAAAGAACTTCTGACCTCTGTGGGAATGTGTTTACTGTGGCCAAAAGAAAAACAGAAAAATAGTCTCCACAGTTAGTTGTTGTCAGAAAAGTTGAGTTTGTCTAATAAGTTGAGGACATCATCAACAAAAATTGTGGAAAGTGAATGAGGATTATCACTCACATTATCAATCATCTCTTATGTTGAAGTCAAAGATTATACATGTGGTGCATAAAGTCATCAGGTATAAATCCTATATTATGAGAAGAGGGCAGTTCACGTCCAATAAGACTCAGGAGAAGCATGTGGCCTGATCGAAGAGTTGTTGAACAAACTCAAGTACTCTGAGGAGCCCAACATGCTACTGAGAAGAATTTTGTCCAAATCAAAAAGTAAACAACAAGAATAACAGAAAGCTTTGTGCTAGCCCTACTGAAGTCTCCACTGTTATGCATGCCAAGTTCCTATCATATGTGATGGTCTTGTGGGGTGTGAGCAATGAAGATTATGTCATGCCTCCTCATTTTTCCCCACAAGGTCTTAGGATCAATGCAGCAGCCTACATCAAGACAATGGAGATGACTGTCAAGCCCTGGATCAAGAAAGTTGCTTCAGGTGGGGGGAGGCCATATGTGTTCCAGCAAGACTCTGCTCCCTCTCACACAACCTGCATACATCAGGAGTGGATTGCCAGACGTTTCCATGATCATGTTACCTCTAACATTTGGCCTCTTCACTCTCCTGATTTAAACTCACTGCATTACTATGTCTGAAGTGTCGTTGAGAAGAAGACCGACAAGTGTGCCCTCAATAAAAAGGCTGGAAATGAGGCTGATGATGGCTTTATCAAATAACCCTTTGTGCTGCATATCTAAGAATATGTGTACCAAATTCTATAAAAATATATTGGTTTTTCTAATGAATATTTTTGTTTCGCTTAAAGGCTTGTTCTCAAACAGCTGAGGCATCTCCTATGAATATTATTAACAAATTTATCTATGTGAGTACAGTATTTATGAATATAATCTACTTTCAACTTTCAGGTATATGCTTCTGTCCATCAATATACTGAATATTCAAAATCTGAAACGAGTGGAGATGCAGACAGGGATTCCATCACAAGTGATGTTTTATTTGCAGCTTCAGATACTTTTGAAAATTTTGCAAGGAAAAACTTCCAGCTGAAAGATGTTCAACCTGACTGCTTCTCCAAAGAGCCTCTCTTAATTTCATTGCTTCCACCCAAAGATAAAAATACGCACTTGGTAAATAATCCTTTTATTCTTTATCTCCATGATATAATTTTGTTTGTAAATAATGCAATACATACATAAGTGCATGTTTATAGATATACATGTGTTCATACATGTATGCATGCATGAAGGCATACATAAATAATTGCACTCATACATGCATGCATATCCATATACTGCATACTTATACACATATGTATGTATGTATGTATGTTTGTATGTATGAACGTACGTACATGCATACATAAGTATGTATGTATCTATCTATATTTTTGTGCATGGATGTCTACCATTAGCTAACATAATCTCCATTCGCACACACACACACACACACACACACACATTGTTTACAGTTCCATTATAGGTAAGATCAACAAAAAAAAGGACCCCATCCAGTGAGAAATAAATATCATTTAATGTACACAGTTACAAAAGAGCTACTAATAGTTTCTATGCTTTAAGACACAATAAATTGACAGCTTTATCTAACAGTCCTAGGAGAAAGTTTTTCACTGCAACATGTGTGAAAACACATACCAAGCTGTGAATGATACCACTGGATCATAGGATGCATACATTTCTGTAGTTGTTCCCATCTAAGGCATCACTTTTAGCCTTGTAGCAGCTAACTATAATACTACTATACCAGTCATTGGGGATGGTGCCTTCCTGAATAAACTGATTAATTATATGGGTGACTAAGCTGTATCCTACACCACCAGAAATTTTAATCATCTCGGCAGTGATTCTTGGGGCTTTCCCTGTCTTCTTGACCTTAATTGTCTTATCTATTGTGCTGCCATCAACTCTGATGGCTGGTCCTTCAATTGGTTCAATATTTGGTAGACTCTGTTTCTCCCATTTATTTTCCACATTTAGTAACCTTTCATAGTGACACTTCCATGCATCTTTCTTCTCTGAGTCACAAAGTGTAAACATATCAATATCCATTTGCACACATTTCTCACCCACCACGTCTCTGTTTTCTATGATACACTGCTTTGCAATCTTGAACACCTCATACCTCTGACCCTCATGCTGTCAAACATTTGCAAATCTCTTACCTTCAGCTATTCCTTTTGCTATGTAAACTTGATGCCTAGCTGCCCTTTTTGGCTACCTGATATAATTCTCTGCTTTGCTTTGCTTTGTATTGCTTTGCTTGGAAACAGGTAAGGCTTTGCAAATAGATAGGGCATCAGTCCATAGAAAATCTACATCTATAAACTCAGTTTGACTGATGCAGACATGGAAAAGTGAACATTAAAATGCTGCTGCTGCTACTGCTGCCGTTGATACATACATATATGTATGTATATCCACACACACACACACACACACACACACACACACACACACATACATATATATCTTTTCAATCAAGCTTATATACACACATAAGTATTGAATTTCTGATAATCCATTCTGCTGTGGTTTGTCAAATGCATTTAACCACAAAACTAAAATGAAAACACTGCTGAAAGTTTTCTAAGTTTTGGTTAGACAAATTAAATGTTTAATTTTTCTGTTTGTTAATGCTGTCTTAGTTAAACAAAAACTAAGTTTTTTTGTTACCTTACTGAACACTGTGAAAACAAAATTGAAAGGTTAAATTATGTTCCTTTGCTTTGCAAGGAATTGAATAAACAAACTTCCCAGTCAATCAAGATAAAGTTAAATGAATACATTAAAGAAGAAAGAAAATTTTTTTCCCTTTTCTGATAGCATTCTATAAAACAAACATATTTGCAGTTCATGTCACTACTTGTGATAGTTACAGTTTAAATTTAGTTTCAAAATTAAAGTTGGTTAATTCATCTGAGCTCTAAGCAATGGTATTTAACTTTTGATGCTTCTTAGCTTAGACATCTCACTTCATTGATCCTTGTTGTTGTTATTGTTAATTCTAGATAAGTCTCGATCATGCTGACCTATGATTAAAGCAATATGTTACTCCTGGACTATAATATGTTTCCACAGGCTTTTGACTATATCACTGAACAATTAACCTGTTTCTACTGCCAATACCAAAAACACTTCCTCTCTAAATAGATCTGGCACATGTTTTATTAAATCTAATTCACATCATTTAACATTCCTTTAGGTCCTGAATTAGGTATTAGCTATCATTGCAAACTCTTTGAATTTCTTTTGTGATGTGTGGTAAGAAGTTTACTTTCCAATCACATGGTTCCAGGTTCAGTCCCAGAGCATGGCACCTTGGACAAATGTTTTCTACTATAACCCCAGATAACTAAAGCCTTGTGTGTGGACTTGGTAGACAGGAAATGAAGGAAGCTTATTTCATGTATATATATGTATGTATGTATATATATATATATATATATATATATATATATATATATATATACATGTGTGTGTGTGTGTGTGATGGCATCACATAAAGACATCCAGTACACTCGGTAAAGTGGCTGGCATTTGGAAGGGCATCAAACCATAGAAACAGTCCCAAAATAAATGACTGGAGCCTGGTGCTGCCTTCTGATTTTCCAGCTCCTGTCAAACCACCCAACCTATGCCAACATGGAAAATGGACATTAGATGATGATGATGATGATGTATATCTCTGTGCTTGTCCCTACCACTGCTTGACGGTTGGTGTTCATTTATTTACATCCCTGTAACTTAATACTTTGGCAAAAGAGGCCAAAAGAAAAAACAAATACCAATCTATAAAATATAAGAAGTGTGATCATTTTGTTCGACTAAAACTCTTGAAGGTGGTGCCCCAGCATGTCCGCAGTCCAGTGACTGAAAGAAGTAAAAGATAAAAAGATAAATGACAAAAGCACTCTCTGAATAGATCTTGCACATTTTGTTTATTAAATCTAATTCTTATCATTTAACATTCCCTTAGTTTCTGGTTTTGGTATTGACTATTGTTGTAAACCCTTTTGTGATTTATTCAATTTTTTGCAATTTTATGAAGTCAAATCCAAATTAGGATGGAATCAAATTTATGTTTGAAGACAGTTTACATAGTCTTTTATTGACAAATATTTGAGATGGTACATGAAGAGTATCATTTATTTTAATAGCATTTATAAGTTTGAAGTTATCTCTGTGAAGAAAAAAAAAATAACCTATCAGAGATCTTTGTCTGCGGCAAGATTTGAATTCATCACTGCAGCAGAACACTGCAACACTTTTAATTTATTCTGGGTCCATTCTGCTTATATTGATGAGCTATATTTCCACATGTTTACCTATTTTAGTTTTGTGCATGTGGACCATATGACAGAATATGAAAAGTTGACGTAGCTCATTCTCTACATGTAATTATATTGATACAGTAGTTTTAACATGGAAAATATTTTCAGTAACTGTATTTTTGTTAATTCTCTTTCTTTCTTCTTACAGGCAGCCATGTCTTCGTGGATAACCATTTTAAAAATAATGGGTGATTTTCCAGAGTGTGATTACACATCTATAAAAAGTTTGGACGTATGTATTATTTTAATCTATATATTTCCCATATAATATTTATTTAAAATTATATAATTGCACATAACATTTGTTATATGCATTATAAACTATATTAATTTTGTTTCTTTATATAAGACAATTTACATATAATGTACTGCATATAATATGCAACTAGTATATCTCTCTTTCAACCCATGTTAATGATCAGCAACTGAAATGAATTAATGAGGAAATCTTTTACTTTAAGACACATATCAAAAGCACACAAAGACTTTTAACTTTACTTAATCCTTTAGCATTCAGATTATCTGTAAAATATAATACCTATTTATTCATATTGTCATAAATTAATAATACATTATCTTGTAGATTTCAGATTTTGATGATCTGATTGTTTTATTTTTAGAATGACATTGCAGGGTAGTTGTGAGAGGCCTGATCTGGTCAGTTTGAAAACAAAGCAGGTAAAATATTTGGGCCAGATGTGGCCAGTTTGAATGCTAAAGGGTTGAACATTCATTATTAGGTATCAAAATTTTCATCACACTAACTGTGACCTGGTCACTGACATGATTACACAGTAACTACACCAAGACCAGATTGCAATTGGTGAAACGAAAATTTTAACACCAGATAATAAACGTTTAAGTGAAGTTAATAGTCTCTATGTGTCACTGAATGGCTGATGTGTGTCTTCCATACTGCAATCGTTTTAGTTTCAACACAGTCTCAGCTCAAATCACTTATCTGGCAATGACACCTTTGAAATTTTACTTTTAGCATTCTCCAAAATGCTTCAGAGACACTTAGCTAGTCGTTTCAGAGTCAATAAATACTGTAATCTTCAGGAGATGCTGGTAAGTTATAAATCATAAATACAATCTACAACAGAGAACTGGTTTAAATATGGTCATAATTAATGAAAGTGAAAAAAAAAACTTTGTATAAGATCTTGCTACCAGGCACTTTCTCTCTCTCTCTCTCTCTCTCTCTCTCTCTCTCTCTCTCTCTCTCTCTCTCTCTCTCTCTCTCTCTTTCTCTCTCTCTCTTTCTCTCACACACACACAGATAGATCTTTGTTGGTCTTTTTTTGATGATGCAGTTGTTCAATCAGTTGAATAACATGCTCTTGAATTAAGCAGTTGAGCATTTCACAGACATGTGTATCCTTTTCATAATTCATTCCCTGAAGACAGGAAAAGCCTCTGGCCTATCAGGAATCACCGCTGAGATGCTTAAAATATCTGGCAGTGTAGGCTAGGGTCTAGTCACCCATGTAGTTAATCAGGCGGTACACGGAGTCATACCCAATGACTAGTGTAGCAGCACTATAGTCAACTGCTAGAAAGGTAAAGGCAACACCTTACATAGAAATAATTACAGAGGTATCAAATTGTTGGATCAGGTGATGAAAGTTATGGAGAGGGTCATATCCTAACTAATTAGAGAGAGAGTTATTGTAGATGAGATGCACTTTGGGTTTGTGCCAGGAAAAAGCACCGCTGATGCTATATTTCTGGTAAGACAGCTGCAGGAGAAATACCAGGCCAAAGATAAACCTCTGTACTTGGCTTTTGTTGACATGGAGAAAGCCTTTGACAGGACCCCTTGATCCCTTATCTGGTGGTCAATGTGGAAACTAGGGATAGATGAGCGGTTTGTAAGAGCTGTACAAGCCATGTACAGGGATGCTGTTAGTAATGTGAGGGTTGGCAATGAGTATGGTGAAGAATTCAGTGTACGAGTAGGAGTTCACCAAGGATCAGTCCTCAGCCCCCTTTTTTTCATCATAGTTCTCCAGGCAATAACAGAAATTCAAGACAGGCTACCTCCGGAAACTCCTCTATGTTGATGCTCTTATAGCTTAATCACTAACAGAACTAGAGAAGAAGTTTCAAGTGGGGAAGCAAGGTCTAGAACGAAAGGGCCTTAGAGTTAACCTAGCAAAAACCTAAGTGTTAGCAAGTAGGAAAGCAGACAAATCACAAATCCCTTCAGGTAGATGGCCCTGTTCAATCTGTAGAAACGGCAAAGGTAGAAACTCCGTAAGATGTACCTGGTGTAAGCTATGGGCACATAAAAGGTGCAGCAATATCAGAGGAAGGTTAACAGAGAAAATAGTTTTTGTGTGTGGAAGGTGGTACAATTAACACTAAAAATGTACAGAAAATAGATTCCATCACGAGCCAGGGTGGGAAACTAGAAGTAGTCGATAGCTTCTGTTACCTAGGGGACCAGGTCAGTAGCGTTCAGAGTGAAAGGCAGACTGTATGATGCCTGTGTGCAAACAGCCATGCTACATGGCAGTGAAACATGGGTTACGACTGCAGAGTACATGTGTAGGCTTGTAAGAAATGAAGCTAGTATGCTTCACTGGATGTATAATGTCAGTGTGCATGCACAACTGAGTGTAAGCATCCTGAGAGAAAAGTTGGGCATAGGTGGCATCAGATGTGGTGTGCAAGAGAGATGACTGTGCTGGTATGGTCATGTGATGCATATGGATGAGGACAGCTGTGTGAAGAAGTGTCACACTCTCATGGTGGAGGGAACCTGTGGAAGAGGTAGATCCAGGAAGACATGGGACGAGGTGATGAAATGCAATCTCTGAATGCTGGGCCTCACAAAGGCAATGACAAGTGACTGAGACCTTTGGTGGTATTCTGTGCTTGTAGTCGTGGCTGATGCTAGTGTCACATAACTGGCTTATTGAAAGCACTCTTCAAACATTGGGTGATATACTGTGCTTGTGAAGACCTGTCGAACCAATAGTTGTGGCCAATGCCAGTGCTGTGTGACTGGCACCTGTGCTGGTGACATGTAAAAGCACAGTTCAAGCATTGAGCCTCATAGAGGCTGTGACAGGTGACCAAGACCTTTGGTGATATACTGTGCTTGTGTAAACCTGTCAAGCCAAGTGAGACCATAGTCATGATCGATGCTGGTGTCAGGTCAATGACACCCATACCAGTGGCACTTAAAAAACACCCACTACACTCTCAGAGTGGTTGGTGTTAGCAAGGGTATCCAGACATAGAAACCTTGCCAAATCAGATCAGAACCTGGTGCAGCTCCCCAGCTTAACAATTTTCAATCAAACCATCCAACATATGCCAGCAGGGACAACAGAAATTAAATAATGATGACGACGATTAGCAAAGTCAGCATGATATAGTGTGTGTGATAAGACTGTATCTTTAAATTACAGTTTCTGTAATTTAAATTCTGTGCCTGATAATTGGTAGTGTCTTGGTCAGTGAATCTTCTGTGATGGTCAGTAATAATTGGCAAGATGAGCTACTATGGATAATACTATCTCAAAGTGTGTATGCATGTGACCAGGGACCACATGTGAACTTGTATTTCCACTCCAAACATGTGTTGGTCAGAGTTGACTCAACCCATCCTGGGTGAATGCCACCACAAGTATAAGTATGTGTGTGTGTGTGTGTGTGTGTGTGTGTGTGTGTGTGTGTTCTAAGCCTACAGGCACAACAGCACTTATCCTGATTTCTGAGATGCTTAAACAACTAAAAATACATGACTTCCCCTGGAGGGGTTGCTGCTGGAATTTATTTTCACTGAATAAACTAGAGTAAAGATTATTTGCCAACATAAAGTGGCAGTCTTGGTTAGGATGATTGTTACTGTTATTTAGCCCCAGGAAACATCATCTCCAGCTGGCTATACAACACACTATCTGCGTCCTTATATTTTCGAACAAGGGAGTTTAGCATCGCCACTCAGCTCAATGCAATATCTGCGTACCAATGGCTTCTGGGTTAGTTCTCTTCATCAGCATAGAATAACTGCTCAGCTAGAGATGGCGCCACTGAACTCTTGTTCAAAATATATACTTTTCAAAATGACACACAATCACTGGTCTTATAAATAGAAAATTATTATTTCTAAATCTCTGAACGAGAGACATTTAGTAACAGTACTCTAGAGTAAAGGTTATTTGCCAACATAATCTAGAAGTCCTGGTTGGGGTGATATATATATGATGGAATTAAATGAGCTAAGGAAATAGACATACGAACATTAAGGGAAGTCAATCGAAATACTAAACCAAACTTAAAAATACTCCCATACATCTCCACACATAACCCTAGAAACAACGAAGCCTTTAACATTATCATCTACCCATCCTCACAAGAGATAAAACAATGAACAAAATCTTAGGCTCACAAAATTATCAAAAGCAAAATGCAACCTAAAACATTGAAAAAAATATTAACCAGTGCAAGACTATTTCCATTAACAACAGAACCAAAAGTGAAAAAATGTGGTCGACCTAACAGCTGTAGTAAACCTAAACCTATTTGTGTTTTCATTTATATAACTCAGTTGAACTCAGCATTGTGTTGTGAATGACTTAGAAATTCTAAACCACAATGTAACCTTCATTTCATTAAGGTGATCTCAGCCTGATGATTAGTTATGATGAGCCTAGTTGATTGCATAACAATTGCATCATGAGTTTCAGCTAGCTTGGAAACATATGTAGCATGCATTTTACTTGTTCTTCTCCTTCACTTTGGATTTTTATTCACATTTTTAGCAGCTTTAGTTGCTAACTGCAAGCCATACAAAAACTATCAGTTAATTGAATTTCCTCACAATTTCAATATGGGAAAAAGTGTATCTCTCAATGCCAATAAATTGTTATTGTATCTTATCATATATTATCCACTTTTTGTTCTCTATATCTGCCACTTACTACTTGAAGCTTACATTCTTCCTACACTCAGATCCTTGGATCACACATTTATACATACATACATACATACATACACACACATATATGCAAGTTACATGGCAAAAAAACAACAACAAAAAAGCATCTAGTACACACAGTAATGTGTTTGACTCAACTGCTCTTATCAAATTGTCCAACCCATGCCAGCATGGAAAACAGACGTTAGATGATGATGACAATGGTGTTAATATTTACATATACATTACATTAGTGGAAGAAACACACACACACACACACACACACACACACATCCACACATTTATCAATTTGTAATTGTGTTTTCTTCCATTTCCCAGAGCCGACCAATACCATTCAATTTCATCAGGGAACACTTTGCCAAGAAGTTATCTAAAAAGGATATTGATGATGCGATAAAGAAATATCAAGAGCTGGTGGGTATAAATTTCAGATTAATGTCATGAACATTTAGTTTATATGTCCTTGGTCACTGTGCTTTTCTATGTCAGTCAGTGATAAAGGTTAAATGCAAACACACACACACACACACACACAATAGCTTCTTCCAGTTTCTACTTACCAAATCCATTCATAAGGCTTTGGTCAGCCCAGGATTATAATAAAAGACACTTGCCCAAGGTGCAGCACAGTTGGACTGGACACAGAACAATGTGGTGGGAAGCAAACTTCTTACCACGCAATCACAGTATATTTTTGATTCTGATTGCTGCTGTGGTCTTGAAGAAGGTAATAGAGAACCATTCCAATATTCTGCACAACCCAAATCTTCTAAGTAAGCTTTGCTATTGCATATCACTCTTGGTTTTGAATACAAACTGTCTGAATGTGATGTGTCATATTTCATCCCATTTTAAACTCAGACATCAAATCAGGAGGATACTTTTACCCAACAGAGACAGATTACATATAATGACATGATAAGATGACAATATGTCTACAAACATTCTCTTGAACTGTATTGTTTTGTCTCAGTCATGGTGCAAATGAATAATCAGTAGAGAGCCATATGAAATGCTTTAATATGTCAAAGCATTTCAAGATTATGCAAAGTGTTAGATTAAGAGTGGTATCAATTTAAATTTCAACACACAACAGTCTGTGTTCAAATTTTGCTGTTGTCAACTTTATCTTTTTATCTCTTTGTTGATAAATTAGAAATTGGCTAAATCAATTGAATATGTTTATTTCATGCAAATTCTGGCCTTGTCACATGTCTAAAACAATGAATATGTTCCTGACGTATGAAATATTATTTTCTTTTTCTAAGGATTTATAACAAGAAAATCAAAAACAATGACAGCAATATTTTTTTTTTTTAATTAATTTATAAAGGGTAACAACCCACAAATTGATTGTACAAGCGTTCCATTCCTGTTTCCTGGACATCAAGTCCTTGACCATATTCAATTTCTGTGCTGTCTTGGCATGTTGAAGAATAGTCTCAGGTAAGTTTCTTAAATGGTAACATTTTTATGTATGAATATTCAACATCATACACATGTATATATCATCATTTATAGATTTCATATTCCATTTTGTTTTGTTTCATACACATATAGAATGCATTTAAATATGCTCATCCAAACATGTTATTGATAGTTGAAGGAAGGACTATATATAGATTAAATATCTTATTTTGGGTTACCAGCACAAAGGTGTCTCTTCTGGTATCCATTTTATTGCAAACAAACAGACCAGCTATTTAGATAATTTGATATCTTGATGTGCAGCTTTCTTATTGAAGCAATGGACAAGTCAGAGGTGTACATCCCTTTTCCTTTTTTCCCCCAATCAGACTCAGAGGCTCAACAAAGAAGATTGTGGGTACTTTGTTTCCTCCTCTAAGTTTTAATGTTTTACTGTTCTTTGATTAAAAACTCTTTGAAATCAAAATGTGTTTCATTATTTATTAGCATTGTGAAAGTGCATGACCTAGTGGTCAGAGTGTTGCACTCATGATCACAAGATCAGGTTTTTGATTCCCTTATTGAGTGGGCAGTGTGTTGTGTTCTTGAGCAAAACACATCATTTCATGTTGCTCCAGTTGACTCAGCTGTAAATGAATAACCCAGCAACAGACTGGCATCCCCTTCAGAGAAGATGTGATCTTGGTCACTTATACACTACGGAAACCAGGCAGCAAGCCCTGTAAGTCCCAGGAATTGAGACAGTGTTTATTTTTATCCACTGGCCTTAAAGTAAACACTATTGATTTATTTAAGCATATTTCATAAAAAAATATAGTTATATATAATGTCGTTAACATATAAAGTCATTAAGGTCATGAGCTGGCAGAATCATTAGCACGCTAGGCTAAGTGCTTAGTGGCATTTCATCTATCTCTACATTCTGTCCATCAAGGTCGACTTTGCCTTTCATCCATTCAGGGTTGATAAAATAAATACTGGGGTCAATGTAGTTGAAATTGTAGTGAAATCCTTGAAATTGCTGGCCTTGTGCTAACATTTGAAACCGAAATATAGAGTTAGTGTGCTTTGGAAAGAAAAGAAAAAAAGTAAAACTTAAACAGTATTCAGAATAATAAAAGTCAAAACCAAAGTGCTGAGACTGTTGCATGAAAAGTGACTGAGTATATATGACAAGAATTCTGTGTGTATACATAGATATATGATGATGTTGCTGTTTAGACCCAATTCATTCCTGATTGAGCAGGTCTATGATCAAAAGCAAGCTAGCCTCAACAATTTTGTCTCTTTAGGGCTATCTAGGATTATATCTAATGTGCCCTTCCCTTTTATGATTTGATGGAGATTTGTCTATTATTTCTAGCAGGTAAAATGAATATGTAAGAGCTTCCTCATTGACTTACATAGATGTATGTTTGTATATGTAGTGCAAGTATAAATGGAATTCTGGTTTTATTCTACAAATTTTATACCATTAATAAACGAGCTGGTTTCAAGCCAAGAAACAAGGTCCTTTCACTAGAATTTAGGCATCAACTAGAATATATATATATATATATATATATATATATATATATATATATATAATATTAATGGTTTCTTATTAGGAAACCAATAGATTTTATACAGGGCTGCAAGGAGAAGTGCACAGAATAACTGAGACAAGAGTAAAATATTAGTTAAAGACTAAAAAGACTGAGTTTACGACTCAACATATCACACCCCCTCAATGAACATATACAAGAAATATAGCATAATCCGTCAAACATAAGGAATAAGAAGAAATAATGCAAGAAAAATAACGGAAGAAGAAATAATAAATAAATAAAAATATAGCATATAGTATAAAATTTCTATACACAAATATATTGTTTCAAGCGATAACATGGAACTGAAAAAAATTGAGTTAAAGATATAATACAATACACGTGAATATCATTTCATAGAAGTTAAAAAAGTTAAAATTAATACGGAAGGAGTAAAAATTTCAAATATATAATATAATAATATAAGTCGATATAGTAAAATAAAATGAAATGAAGAAATGAGGTACCATAAAGTAGTCTGTCGCTTGAAAAAACAAGGACAGAAGTGATTTAACACCACTTAGAATTAAAGTTCAAAGTTCTTCAACTTCCTTGGGCACATTTCACACCTCAAAACCAGAAGACACCGAAAGGCAAGTTTGCACCAATCCGGCACACACAAGAGCGAACAACAGGCACCCAGCAGGTATCAACAGGCAAAAGTTCAATTCCGCTCACCATGTCCAAAAAGGTTCACCAAACATGAGTCAAAAACAATTACAGCACACCGCAGGTATCCATCAGTAAAAACAATTTCACGAATTTCATACAATACCTATGGCCATTTCGGAGGTACACCACTGTATTTCAAAACACAATAGAGTGTAAACTGGTGCTGACCCCCTCGTCAGGGTAAACACACGTACAAAGTCACTACATGCACAAGGGGGGAAAAAAAAAATGATTTTTCTAAAGAGCAAATATATATAAACAAAATGGACCAGCCTATGTAAATAATTGGAGGATCCCCCCCCCCCCAAAAAAAAGTGCTATTTTAGAATAGCCAAACAGGCTGCAGTATCAAAACCAATCTACGAGGTTTCAATTCACCCCAACGTAAACTATTACACTTGTTATTATTTATTACTTTTAAATTTATTTTTATCTCTATACATTTTCAAGAAGGTGGAGGAAAACTTATGGTTGCAGAACGGGTGAATTGAGACCTTGCAGATTGGTTTTGATACTGCAGCCTGTTTGGCTATTCTAAAATGGCACTTTTTATTTATTTTTTTTTTTTTGGAATCCTCCAATTATTTACACAGGCTGGTCCATTTTGTTTATATATATTTGCTCTTTAGAAAAATCATTTTTTTTTTCCCCCCTTGTGCATGTAGTGACTTTGTACGTGTGTTTACCCTGACGAGGGGGTCAGCACCAGTTTACACTCTATTGTGTTTTGAAATACAGTGGTGTACCTCCGAAATGGCCATAGGTATTGTATGAAATTCGTGAAATTGTTTTTACTGATGGATACCTGCGGTGTGCTGTAATTGTTTTTGACTCATGTTTGGTGAACCTTTTTGGACATGGTGAGCGGAATTGAACTTTTGCCTGTTGATACCTGCTGGGTGCCTGTTGTTCGCTCTTGTGTGTGCCGGATTGGTGCAAACTTGCCTTTCAGTGTCTTCTGGTTTTGAGGTGTGAAATGTGCCCAAGGAAGTTGAAGAACTTTGAACTTTAATTCTAAGTGGTGTTAAATCACTTCTGTCCTTGTTTTTTCAAGCGACAGACTACTTTATGGTACCTCATTTCTTCATTTCATTTTATTTTACTATATCGACTTATATTATTATATTATATATTTGAAATTTTTACTCCTTCCGTATTAATTTTTATTCGTATTAATTTTAACTTTTTTAACTTCTATGAAATGATATTCACGTGTATTGTATTATACCTTTAACTCAATTTTTTTCAGTTCCATGTTATCGGTTGAAACAATATATTCATGTATAGAAATTTTATACTATATGCTATATTTTTATTTATTTATTATTTCTTCTTGTGTTATTTTTCTTGCGTTATTTTTTCTTATTCCTTATGTTTGACGGATTATGCTGTATTTCTTGTATATGTTCATTGAGGGGGTGTGATATGTTGAGTCATAAACCCAGTCTTTTTATTATTTAACTAATATTTTATATATATATATATATATATATATATATATATATATATATATATATATATAGTTTTAGGGAAAAGAAACAAGGTTCATGAACTCATCGATGAAAATCCACTGTCACATATCGATGAATTCATGAACCTTGGTTCTTTTCCCTAAAATTATATATTTATATATATTTAATACTGTGAAACTTAATTTAATTTTAATTTTTAATAAATTGATTTTAATTGAGTTTTTACCTGTAATTTTGGATTTTTATCCCTAATATTATTATTATTATTATATATATATATATATATATATGCATGTATGTATGCACGTGTGTGTGTGTGATTATGGATGGATGAATATATTTACACATGTATATATTTACACTGTGATGCATGTGTGGACCTTGTTTTGGCATAAGTATATATACATACAATGTTTGTATATCTATACGTGTGTGCATACACCAGTTACAGGTTAAGATTCTGGAATACCCTACATATTTTTTATATGTGTGAATGTGTACATGTGTGTAAGATTATATACATTGCACACATATGTATTTATGTGTGTGTATGTATGAATATATGTATGTATACATTCATATGTATGATGTATATATGTATGCATGTCAGTATGTATGTATGAATATATGTATGTGCATGAATGCACATACCTCTGGCTACAAATATGCAGTTATTACACAAATTCAAAGCAACATAACCTGATTGTCAAAATGTTATTGTTTGTCAGAAAAGACTGTCAATGAATGCCTGACGCCAGTTGATCTGGTGTGAATCATTAGCAATAAACTGAAAAACTTCAATGATACTGTCTTGCCTAAACAAGGCCTAGATATTTTACACACACACACACACACACACACATGCACACATGAACACACATATATATATACATATCATCATCAACATCATTTAATGTCTGCTTTTCATCCTGGCATACATGTATATACATACATGTATAAACATATATATATATCTCCAGTATTCAAGTACTATTTTATCCACTTTGTTTCACATTTATGTGCGTACTCAGGTATAAATATATATACATACATACATACATACATACACATATATATATATGTATGTATGTACACATATATATGCACAAACTTATAAATATATATCTACACACACACACAAACATATATATATATACACATAAACACACATACATATATATGTGTGTTTGTGTGTATATAAACTTATATATATATGTATGTGTGTGTGTTTGTTTTATGTTTGTGTGTGAGTGCATGCGTGTGTGTGTATGCATGTGCACGCACATGTGTGCGCTCTTTTCTTTGTGCACAGATATGTACTAGATTCTATCTTTTTGAATAACTTGAATGTCTCAAGCGGGTCACTTGAATGGCAGGCTATCACAATTCTTAACCTATTTCAAAATGGTATTTTCATATTTTGCCAATATCACTGAATTAATATTGAAATTTGTACTTGTTCCCAGTCTTAGTGAGCATACTGGGTGCACATACTTTCTAAAGAATCAAACCACATACAAAATTTCCCTTTATAACTGTATAACAATCTTTATTTCTCTTTTCTTCTGCCTATCCTTTCAATTAATCTCTCTCTGAAGGAATTTTTGCAGTCTATAAGTATAAAAAGGTCTTATTTTAAAGGCTTCTAATATTGCTACACCTCTCATGTATCTATAGCTTACACTGGGTACATCTTAGGGAGTGTCACTTTGTGACACTTTGAAGAATAAATTATTGGTGTATTAGGCATTTTTGTTCTTGAGCCTCAAGACTCATAAGATTGGTTACCCAGTGATTGAGATCATCTCATTTCCCATGAACAGGACAGTAGTCCATTGCATGGTGCAAGTCCAGTAATATTTGAGGGAGAGGACAAGCTGATTACATTGGTCTCAGTATTTGACTGGTACTTTATTTTATCACCCCACAAAGGGGTGAAAAGCAGTTTACCTCATTATGATTTGAACTCAGAATGCAGAGAGCTGGAAGAAATGCCACTTAGCATTTTGCTTGATGTACTAACAATTCTGCTAGCTCACCACCTTGCACCTTGCACCATGCATGGGAAGTGAAAAGAAAAAAATACATTATAAAGTTTAGAATTAAGAAAATAAATGCCTTCTTTTATCAAACATATCTGTTTAAAAGCAAATTGTGAAAGATACATTTTTCAAGATACTCAAGTATTTGTGTGACTTTTCTGATGCTCTAAATTAAATTTAAAATATCTAAATCTATGATGCCTTTCATGTGTCACCAACACTGGCCACGACCATGATTTCACTTAGCTTGACATGTCTTCTCAAGCACAGCAGTTTGCCAGAAGTTTCAATCACTTGTCATCACTTACAGAGAGAGAAAGAGAGAGAGAGAGAGAGAGAGGTATAATTCCAGTTTGGTGCCCCACCACCTGTTTTGACTTTCATAACTTTCTGAAAGAATACACATTTTTAACTGAAGCTGTGTAGTGATAGATTTTCAATGGAGTAAATTGCACTTATGTTGATATAATTTAGTAAAGTAGCAATTTAGTGTAGCACTCATGGTTATTCTGTTTGGAAGTTCAATATTCCAGCTTTTTATAACTTTTAGTCAGCTTCTAGAACCTTTGGTAGAACTATTTGGCAGGAAAATTCACAAAACTTACTTTCAAGTTTATTCTTTATTTACTTACACACCAGGTAATCTGACTGGTTGAACCATATTCATTTAGGTGTTAATTTTGGCAGTATCATAAATTTCTTATAGCTGTTCTTGATTTTATGGTAATATAGTTATGCTATATTGGTCCTAAACTATTTAAGCATGCAAGATTGATAAAAATGAAAAATAACAATCACACTAAAAGTGTCTCATATTTATCATAGGTCAGCTGTTGACCATTAATGTGACAAAAGTCATTTGAATACTCATTCAAATTTCTTTGTCAAATATAATGCTTATTTATTCACATTATTTTGAATTACTCATGCGTTATCTCATAACTTCAAAATTTCAATGTGATTGTTTGTAAGGTGAGTGTTGGCAATGAATATAGCGAAGAATTGTGGATAAAAGTAGGGGTTCACCAAGGATCAGTCCTCAGCCCCCTTTTGTTCATCATAGTCTTCCAGGCAATAACAGAGGAATTTAAGACAAGCTGCTCTGTGGATCTTCTCTATGCTGATGACCTTGCCCTTATAGCTGAATCCCTACCAGAACTAGAGAAGAAGTTTCAGGTGAGGAAGCAAGGTCTAGAATGAAAGGGTCTTAGAGTTAACCTAGCAAAAACCAAAATGTTAGTAAGTAGGAAAGTAGACAAATCACAAATCCCTTCAAGTAGATGGGCCAGATTAATCTGTAGAAAAGGCATAAGTAGAAACTAAGATGTACCCATAAAAGGTACAGCAATATTAGAGGAAGGTGTGTGGAAGGTGCACAGGTACAATTAATACTAAAAATGTACAAAAAATAGATTCCGTCACATATCAGTGAGGAAAACTAGGTTACCTAGGTGACCAAATCAGTAGCAGGGGTAGATACTCTGAGAGCATTACTACTAGAATAAAAATAGGGTGGGCAAAGTTCAGAGAGCTCCTACCTTTGCTGGTAACAAAGGCCTCTCCCTCAGAGTGAAAGGCAGACTGTATGATGCCTGTGTGTAACAGCCATGCTACATGGCAGTGAAACATAGGCTGTGACTGCTGAGGACATGCAGAGGCTTGTAAGAAATGAAGCTAGTATGCTTTGCTGGATGTCTAATGTCAGTGTGCATGCACAACTGAGTGTAAGCATCCTGAGAGAAAAGTTGGGCATAAAAGGCATCAAATGTGGATGCAAGAGAGATGACTGCACTGGTATGTTCATGTGATGCATATGGATGAGGACAGCTGTGTGAAGAAGTGTCGCACACCCATGGTGGAGGGAACCTGTGGAAGAAGTAGACCCAGGAAGACATGGGACGAGGTGGTGAAGCATGATTTTGAAATGTTGGGTCTCACAGAGGCAATGACAAGTGGCTGAGACCTTTGGTGATATAGCATGTTTGAGAAAACTGATCAAGCCAAGTGAGATAGTAGTCATGCTGTTGACAGCGTTATGTCAATGGCTTTTTATTTGCCGGTGGCACATGAAAAGCACCCACTACATTCTTGGAGTTGTTGGTGTTAGGAAGAGCATCCAGTTGTAGAAACCTTGCCAAATCAGATTGAAAGAAATTAACCTAGCATGGTCTGCTGGATGGGTAATGTCAGTGTGCATGCATGACAGAGTGTAAATGATTTAAGAGGAAAACTGTGTATAAGAGGCAGCAAATGTTGTGTGCAAGAGAGAGAGGACTATGCTGATTTGGTCATGTGATACATATGGATGAGGACAGCTGTGTAAAGATATGCTGAACTCTAATTTTGGAGGGCATCTATGGAAGGTGTAGACCCAGGAAGACATGGAACGAAGTGGGGAGAAAGGATCTTTGGACACAAGGCCCATGGCCTCACTGAAGAAAAGACAAAGGACTGGAAGATGTGGCGATTTGCTGTACTAGTTATGATGCATCAAGCTAAGTAAAATCATTGTTTTTCTCTCATGCAGGCTTGTCCTTTCAGGTGCTGGTGGCATGTAAAAAGCACATAGAAACCATGCCACAAGAGACAAGTGGAGTTTGGACAGCTCCCTGCTTGCCAGCTCCATGTCATACCATCCAACCCATACCAGCATGGAAAGCAGACATTAAGCAATGATGATGATGTATATATATATATGTATATATATATATATATATATATATATATATATATATATATATATATATATATATATATATATATATAGAGTTATTAATATTTCTAAGTCTCTCTAAAGGAGACTACGGCAGCGGTACTGGAAATTAATAGTTATCGCCAAGCCAACATGGCAGTCCCAAAATTAGGACGAAAGCTGCCGTGAATTAGCTCCAAGAAGCCATCGCCTCTAGCTAGCTATGTGACACACGAAACCTGTGTCCTTTATAACCTTCGAACAGGGGAGGTCAGCAGTGTCCCCCTGCTGGTTTGGCATCTGCAGACTAGACTAGTTTCAGGGTGTTGCCCCTTGTCAATGCAGAGTAGCCAAGCCTTAGCCAGGCGGCGCTGCTGACTATCTGCTCGAAGGTTATTTATCTAATTTCAGTGGAATCTATCCACTGGTTTTCAGAAATAGAGTTATTAATATTTCTAGTGTGTGTGTGTGTGTGTGTGTGTGTGTGTATGTGTGTTCTTGGCCCAGGACTGAAGTAGAAGACACTTGCCCATGGTGCTACACAGTGGGACTGAACCCTACCTGCACCTAGTGTAAATATATATTAAATATGCCAGTAACATTTCAAAGTAAAATATTGCATCAATTCTGAATACTGTCACCATTTTATTTTCTTAAACAGGGATGAAATATACTGTCAAATTCTGAAACAAATGACCCAAAATTCATCACAGAACAGTTTATCTCGTGGATGGCTGCTACTCTTCCTCATTGTTGGTATCTTCCACCCAACCGAAACAGTATGTAGACCTTGAGTTCTTTATGGTTTCCTTTTGCTAACAATACCTCTTAAAGTTTATATCAAAACTAAATTCATCTCTTTCAGCATCTCTTTTCTGTTTTTTAATTTTTAGTTTTATATATTTATATATTTATTGCAGCTGCTGTTAATTTGATCTGGCAGAATCGTTAGAGCATCAAGAAAAATGCTACACATTATTTCTTTCAGCTCTTTATATTCTTAGTTCAAATCTCACTAAGGTCAACTTGGCTTTTGTCTCACCAAAGTTGTTAAAATAAAGTATTAGTCAAGTTTTGAGATCAGTAGTATTAACCAATTCTCTCTCCTCAAATTTGCTGGCCTTGTGCCTAAATGAGAAACCAACATCCTTACTAATGTAATTATTAGGACAGCAATAGATACATAGACACAGCAAATATTGGATGTCAGTTTCACTTTTCATTACCACCCGAGGATAAAATTAACTCACAAATGGCTGAGTATTCCACAGACATGCATAACATTAACATAGTTCTCGGGGAGATTCAGCCTCACATCAGACAAAGTGCTTAGAAGCACCTCTGTCATTACATTCTGAGTTGAGTCTCTACCAAAGTTGACTTTGCCTTTTCATCCTTTCAGAGTCAATAGAATAAGTACCAGTTGAGCAGTGGGGTTGATAAAAATTGACTAACTTCCTCCCACAAAATTTCAAATCTTGTGTCTATAGGAGAAAGGATATTTATTATAATTATTAGTTTTTGGAGCAATAGATCTCGAAGCACACAAAACTATAAAAAAAAGCATGAAAATATTGAGATAAAAAACCCTTTTGCATAATAAGACTCACTATTATTTATAGCTTTATCTGCTTTAAGATCTATTGTTCTAAAGAGAATTATTTCACATTCTCTTGAAAGCTTATAAAATTCTTACGATGTCAACATTATTATTATTATTATTCCTTCATAACACAGTGTAGATAAAAATGCACTGGAATCTTTAGTCATCTGTCAAGTCACAACAAGGACCTCAAACAAATAATACTTTCCTTAAGATGTACGCTGTGCCCAATAAGGTGGTGGTGGTGGTAGGAGACAAACACATAGACAAACACACACGCATGCGCGTGCACACACACACACATGTTGAAAGAAATTAATCTAGCATGGTCTGCTGGATGGGTAATGTCAGTGTGCATGCATGACAGAGTGTAAATGATTTAAGAGGAAAACTAGGTATAAGAGGCAGCAAATGTTGTGTGCAACAGAGAGGACAATGCTGATTTGGTCATGTGATGCATATGGATGAGGACAGCTGTGTAAAGATGTGCTGAACTCTAATTTTGGAGGGCATCTACGGAAGGTGTAGACCCAAGAAGACATGGAATGAAGTGGTGAGAAAGGATCTTTGGACACACGGCCCAGGGCCTCACTGAGGAAATGACAAAGGACTGGAAGATGTGGTGATTTGCTGTACTAGATATGATGCATCAAGCTAAGTAAAATCACTGTTTTCCACTCATGCAGGCTTGTACTTTCAGGTGCTGGTGACATGTAAAAAGCACCCGTGTCAGTGCTGCATAAACACACCCGTGCCCGTGGCATGTAAAAAGCACATTCTGTTAAGTAGTTGATATTAGGAAGGGCATCTAACCATAGAAACCATGCCACAACAGACAATTGCATTATTATTATTATTATTATTATTATTATTATCAATAATATTAATACGCTAACTTTTTGTTTTTGTACGTACCTGTTGTGTGCGTCGCACTTACTTCAAAGAAGTAGCAAAGTGAGAGAGAGGAGGACAGAGAAGAAGTGAGAGAAAGTGAAAGAGAAAGGGAGAGTGAGAGAGAAAGTGAGAGAGTGAGAGAGAAAGAGAGAGAGAATGAATGAGACAGTGAGTGGTGATGGCGTTCGTTTTGTGTTTTTAAATGTTTTGGAGAGAACGTAAGCGAGAAAGAGAGAGAGTGAAAGAGACAGTGAGTGGTAAAGGTAGAATGTAACTAAAAAGACATAATTTTATCTTTAGCAAACAATGAGAAGCATGTACTACTCATTTCCAAGTAAGTATGTGCAGTTTTCCTGCAGCAGTTTGCTCATCTGATCAGGACAAGTGATAGGATGGATTGCAGAATGGACTTTTATGTCTACCTCAGTGACTTGCCATAACTCTTAGTAACAGAGGTAGAGTGTGGCAAAAAACCAATGACAGCCACAAAAATGTGAGAAGCAATGTCTAGCTGCATAAAGAACAAATCATCAAGTTCTGATGGCCTATCCATGAACATTATGTTTATGTGTCAGACCTTTTGGAGACCCCTTAACAGATATCAAGTGTAACTGACAGCAAAACATGAGAATCCCCTACTCTGTGAGTTGAGGAGCTGCAGTACTACAGAAAAAGACCAACAAGTAGAACTACTATGATATTTTTCAGCCCATAACTCTGCTACATGTGTATTTCACAACTTTGGCCAAGCTATTAACAAAGAGGTTGGCATTTGTCATCAGTAGATCTATCCACAGCAATCTGCAACTCATGTGATACATCATAGAGAGGTGAATAAGGAACCTGGTATAAGTGGAATCCTGATCAACTTAGACCAATCAAAAACTTTTGGTAGAGTTGACCACCAAACTCACAGCAACTAGTTTCAGTCTCATCTTCAAGGGCTGTATCACTGCAATGTAAGGTGACATCTGCTTGGTGGTTTAGGTGAATAACTACCTATTGGAACCTTTCAATACCATACACTCAGTTTATCAAGATTGCCTCCTGTAATCTCTTCTGTATGTACTGGCTTAAGAAAGCTGCTACTAGAGAGATTAGAAATATTGAGGTGCATGCTGCACAAACTAGAATGTAGAGTTGGTATCAGGATATGCTGACAGCATCATTGTAATTGTGTCAGATACCAAGAATATTAAGGTGATTCACACAACTCTAAGGAGCTATGTGGCAAGGACAGAAGCCAAAATATAAGGTGAAAAATAACAGATGGTTCATTTAATGTTATTTAAGTTAGTAAATTACGAGCTGGTGCCTGTGGTTCTAAGCTCCCAGACAAGTAAAAAAAAAAGTATTAATGAAAGTTTTTATGACACGATTTAAGAATCATCTCTATTAAATGAAATATTTCTCAGTTTAGATAACCTAAATGAATTTCTTAATTGCCCTCCTTTCTTGTGCCTACAGCTTATGCCTTCTTTGTTGACATTTCTTCGAGAATCCCAGTCTGAAATTGCATCAAAAGTTGAATACAGTCTTCGCCGATCCCTGCGGAATGGCACACGCTGCTATCCACCTGGGTGGAGTGAGTTCCAGGTGAGCATATTCATTTATATACTTATAGAAAATGATTAATACACAGGTAATGATATTTATTATCATTATTTTCTGATACGCATATTACAAAAATTTACTAAATGATCACAGTTTTCTCTAAAACAAAAAATTTCAGTATGCACCTACTCATGAAAAGTAGTAGCAAACATGCAACAGACATCTTTATGATTTACTCTTGTGTATCCCCAACTGAAGAGTCAGGGTACATAGGTAGTGCTGAGCAACTAAGTTCTATCCACAGACCCTTTGTAAATATACACTGTCTCCACTAAACCAAGATTAAGCTAAATTGTTGATGTTGTTGCGGAAACTTCAATCAGAGCCATTAATTTCTGGACTTTATGAACTAGTCATGCAATTTTGATGACATCGCTTAACCTTATTCAGTAATGTAGTGTGTGCTTTACATGCCACCTGCATGAGGGCCAGTCAGGCGGTACTGGCAATGGCCATGCTCAAATGGTGTTTTTTATGTGCATATATATATATATATATATATATATATATATATATATATATCCTATGACCGCGAGTCCGCTGCCCTAACCACTGGGCCATTGCGGTTCCCAGACTGGGCGTTGTGAGTGTTTATTGAGCGAAAACACCTAAAAGCTCCACAAGGCTCCGGCAGGGGATGGTGGCGAACCCTGCTGTACTCTTTCACACAACTTTCCCTCACTCTTACTTCCTGTTTCTGTTGTGCCTGTAATTCAAAGGGTCAGCCTTGTCACATTGTGTCATGCTGAATATCCCCGAGAACTACGTTAAGGGTACACGTGTCTGTGGAGTGCTCAGCCACTTGCCCATTAATTTCATGAGCAGGCTATTCCGTTGATCGGATCAACTGGAACCCTCGACGTCATAAGCGACGGAGTACCAACAACAACAATATATATATATATATATATATATATATATATATATATATTCATACATGGTATGAGCATGATATTGTGAGCAAGGCTTCAATCTCTTCCAAACAATAATCCTGCTGTCATTATGTGATATTCATTTGTTTACTACATTAATTAAATTTGTTTTACATATTTATCAATGATGTCATATTGTATATATTCAGGCCATGAAGAACTATAAACCAATATTTCTGCCGGTGATTTTGATGACAGGAGACCGTTTATTGATAAAAGTAGATTCCTCAACCACTGTGAAGGAACTGTGCAAGTCCATCGCTAGAAGCCTAGGCCTACAGGAAACAAATGGTTTCTCAGTGTTTGCCACTCTTTTTGACAAGGTGAAAATATGTTAACTTGTGTAACACCTAATAAATATCTCGTGGGTGGCTTATTTCTGTTTCTTTACAGTAATTCTTTAAGTTTCTGTTTTGTGCTTAACTAAATTTTCTTTCTTGTTTCATTTTTCTTATTTCAGTAATTCTTATTCGTTTCACTGCAACTCACTCTTCTTCCTTATTCTTGTGGATTTACTCATATATAGGAATTAATTTCATTATTAGATGTTATATTTGTTAAGTGATATACTTTTTAATGTCATACAACTACAGTGGAGAAGGCAAACCACTGGATTTAGTTAAAAAGAGACAATGAGCAATAGTCTGTAGAATATCAAGCGAAACCTAGTTGTTGATCTAATAAGTGAGGCCTTATTTCAGTGAGAGGGGATGGTATACAATGAAGTCATTGGGAGAAAGGCCCTGAAACAACATGCATTCTTCCCTGGTGACCCCATAAACTTACTAGCATCCAATATGCAGAGCTTTCAACTGGCAGCACTTGCATCCTCAAGTTGTTTGCAAAAAAAAAAAAATAAGTCTTTCATTTTTGAAGTTTTTAGATAATTTTATTTCTTCTTTGCAATAAGAATTAAAGATTATTGAAAGGTTCACATAAGTCAACAACATTATTGATCTTGTACTCTCTATCTATTTTAGGTTATCTATTAATGATCAATTTCAAGATCTATGTCATCTTAGCAATCTTGAGGGAAACTATCACTAAATAATAATCTACACTGTGACTAAATCTACCAAATATCTTAAACAAGAGGAATTTATTGAAAATTATATTCCATGATGGCAATAAAGTGTCAGAACCATTAAAGTTTCAAGAAAATTGCCTGGCAGTATTTAGTATAGCCAATTCTGAGTTAAAGCCATTATGAGTCCAAATTCTACTGAGATTATCTTTGTCTTTAATCGTCTTTGTCACCACTGCCTTTGTCATTGTCATTTAACATCTATTTTTTTTTGTGCTGGCATGGGTTGGACAGTTTGACATGAGCCGACAAGTCAGGGGACTGATAAAATTAAGCACAAGTCAACTGCTAGGTTAACCTACCATATGCACGTAAACATTTGTGGTTTTGTGCCAATTTAAGAAATTAAAGTATATTTTCTCATCAAAAAATACTATATTAAATCTTCATACATATTAAAAATTACTGTTTTATTTTTATTTTACAGATTTCTTACTTGGGAGACTCTTCCCATCGTATCATGGATACAATCTGTGAGTGTGAATATTTCGCAAAAGCTGCATCAGTTAGTGAAAGCAGTGTACCTTGGCGTTTGTATTTCAGAAAGGAATATTTCCCACCGTGGGAGATTCGTGTTACAGATCCTATAGCAACTAATTTGATTTATGCACAAGTAATGCGAGGTATTACTGTGAAAGAATACTCTTTGGAGGTAGGTAAGACAAATGTGAACAACAAATGATATTATTTAAATGGATGATGTAAAGTCAATTTCTGATCACAAAATTGTGAGATTACATATCTCAGGTGTGATATGCATATGTTTGTGTGCCTGTGTTTGTCCCTGCACCATCACTTGACAACTGATGCTGGTGTGTTTACATACCCGTAACTTAGTGGTTTGGCAAAACAGACCAATAGAATAAGTACGAGGCTTCCAAAAATGAGGTCCTGGGGTTGATTTCTTCGACTAAAAGTGGTGCCCCAGCATGGCCACGGTCAAATGACTGAAACAGATGAAAGAGTAAAAGAGTAATAAGAGCATTGTAGTTTGCTTGAAGTACTGTAGTACAGAAGTAGAAAAAAAAGGGAAATAAAGAAAACTTCTAACCATGCAGAAAGTTTCACAAAAACCTTTATATTTTAGATGCAAAGGCTTATCTTCAGAAGGAAGTAATTCAAGAAATGTGTAGTTACATCAATTTCGTTATTTTATTTTAAACTACTCCAGAGGTGGGCCGGTGGCTCCTACTTGTACATCATGGCAACAGTGACCAACATTATGACATATGCCACCAACACCATCTTCTACCACTACCACCATGTGAGAACATGTCGCAGTGACCAACAGTTGCAGAGTTGCTTGCACCAACACTTGGAAAGTTGCTGCTGCTGCTAACTCAAATGCTGAGCAGTTTAAAATATAATTACAAGATCTATGTAAATACACATTTCTTGGACTGCTTCCTGTGCTTGAAATATAAAGGTTTTTGAAAAACTTTCTGCATTGTTAGAAATTTTCCTTATTTCCCTTTTCTTTAAAAACACACACACACACACACGCAGAGCTTCTGCTTCCTTCAGTTTCTGTCTACCAAATCCACTCACAAGGCTTTGGTTGGCCTGAAGCTATAGTAGAAAACACTTGCCTAAGACGCCATGCAGTGGGACTGAGCCTGGAACTATGTGGTTAGTAAGCAAAATTCTTACCACACAGACATACCTGTACTTATATGTTTATATAGTGTTATGAGTGGGTTAATATTTGTATGTATGGAGGACAGTGGATGGCAGTATAAAGCATTTTCTTGTCTATTTATGCAACTAATCATTTTCATTTACTTTTATTTTGATTTCAGGATTCCCGCTTACTATATTTTGCAGCTTTGAAGTACTTCATAAACAATGAAGAACTCTCAATAAGCAAATTGACCAAACTAGTAGAAAAGCTTTTGCCGAAAAGTTACATCAACAAGAGACCTATCACTGAGTGGGTTAGCTTGGTTGCACAAATATTCAAACAAGATTTTCAAAATAGCAAAAAAACACCAGGTTCCTGTAAAACTGAGGTTGTAGACTTTGCTATGAAACACTTGCACAGATCATTCTGTAGGCTCTTTGATATCAAACAGTTTACATCTCCACGTAATAAACTAACCAGAGTCACAGGTGCAATCCATCAGAAAGGCCTAACAATTGTGGACGCTGATGAAGAAGAGAAGGTACATATAGCATATGAAGAAATGGTCATTGTGAAGAAGAAAGGGTAAGGATAACTTTTCAGCAAAACATATGATACCATTAGGGAGTATAACTGATTACCTATATGCAGAAAAAAAAAAATCAATCTTTTGGTTTTCTTAACTTCACTTTTGAGAAGTAAATATTGCATGTCAATCATGTATCTTTCATCTTGTTTCAGTCATTTGTTTGAGGCCTTGCTGGGGTACCATCTAGAAGAGTTTTAGTTAAAACAAATCAACACCAGTACTTTTTTTTTTTCGGCTTTGTACTTATTCTACTGGTCTCCTTTGCTGAACCACTAAGATATGGGAACATAAACAAACTAACACTGATTGTCAAGCAGTGGTAGGTGACAAACACAAAGACATGTACATATATATATATATATATATATATATATATATATATATATATATATATATATATATATATATATATATATATATATATATATGATGGGTTTCTTTCAGTTTCCACCAACCAGATCCACTTACAAGGATTTGGTTAGTCCAGGGCTATAGTAGGAGACACCCAATATTCCATATAGTGGGACTGAACCCAGAATGATGTGGTTGGGAAGCAAATTTCTTACCACACAGCCATGCCTGCACACAAATACTAAAGTGCTAAAATGATCTGCATCTAACCACAAAAAAATTCTGCTAAGCTTAAACAAATTTTTGGAGATGATCAAAAAAATTAAATATAATCTAATAGGCTACTCGTTTTATGGTATGATGCCTAGTTTCACTCAACTTGGTATATATTTAAACATTTCATTTCAATCTTATCACCAAAGAAATCACTTGTAATTGCAATTTCAATACTGTTAAGTGAATTCGTTTTCACACCAGCTGAAATTGCAAAGTTAATCTGGATCTCGACTGAGGAAAGAAAACTCCAAATGACATGTCCTTGTTTTCTTGGTATCGTCTATCTGGATGTTTTGTTGTCCCTTTCTTGTATCACCTAACTGTCTGGATGTTTTGCGTTCTTGTCCCATTTTGTATTATATATATATATATATATATATATATACACACTCCCACCCATTCAAACACACACACACAAACACACACACACACACACACACACACACACACACATGCACACACAGACACACATGATTCTCATCTGCTTCATCCAGTGTGCTGCAGCCATCAAGTGTCATTAAAATCTTCCTGTCATAAGATTCAGGGATTATAATATGTCAGGTAGATGCAACTTTTCAACAATGTTGTCAGCTGAGTGGGTTGGAGGTATACGAAATGAATTACCTTACTCAAAGAACACATGACTTTACAATTGAGTTCAACTCAAGAGACAAGCCACTAAGCCAGGTACCTAACATATACATATTTTTTCTAGTTTAACATTGTCACCTGGTCTTTGGGTACTTTTAGCAGAGTCCATTCTTTACAAGAGATAAGACAGGTCTTTGGTTTGATGATAGCTTGGTATCTTGATGCTCTGCTTAGTACTGAACCTTTTCTTGTGTATTGTCGCTATTTGTTTGAGAACAGAAGTAAAGAGTGTTCTCCGCCATCAGAGGCTTGCTGTCAGTTGCAACAATGATTCACCATGCTCATGAATAGTAATGTAAGAGTAGTCCTAATCTGTGGCAGCCCAACCAATCTCAACTGGAGGTCCTGTAATGTCTATAGTGCTAACCTTTCCCATTTGACGAAGTTAATGAGAAAGCTTCTATGTCAACAATTTTCTGACTTTTTATTATTGAGATCCATTTTGTCAAATAGATATACTTCCTTCTTAGTCTCAACCTTCATTCTGCTAATTAAAGTTTTGCTGGTTTGTATAACATGCTAAGGATATGCAAATTAATTCTGGCAATTTCTTTCTATTGGCCAGTAAAAATAAAATGTGTGTACAATGTCATATGAAATGAGAGCAATTTCAGAGAGTACTCCACTGTCAACAAGTTAACTCAGTTCCCATGTCTGAAGTGTACTTGCATGAAGATGAATATATTTGGTTCCTGTACTGTAAGGGTTAAAAAAAAAAATAGATATGAGCCACATTTAACATCTGATAATTTTCTTTGGGAAATATTATCAGTTTTTGTTTGCTACAAATACTGACTTGTGGCCTTTATACATTTGAGTTATGGCTCAACATATTCATGAATTTTTATCAAATATTTCTAAAGTAAAAATTTTATTGTTGCTGACATTTCGGTATCACACTGCAACCCATTTTGAGTCATAGGTTTGGAATTACTACTACACATAATACTCCAATCTGTTAGAAATCACAGCCAAATCTCCTTCATATTTACCTCAACCCTTAATGTCTTTAAAAAAATGGATATGTAGCCTTAGATACACTATATCTAGGGCATTGTCATGATTTTAATTATAAATCAGCTTGATTAAGCTTATCTGGTCATGATGGCTTAAACAAACAAAAATATTAAAGATCAAACACGTAAAATTTATCATTATGAAAAATGACTTTAATTCTTTGATTCTTTTATACACAGTGCCTGGTTACATATCTTAGATGTCAGAGGAACGAACAGTTTGGTGGAAGCACACCAAATAGAAGAATTGTATGCAATACTGAACACTTTTTTGGAAGAACTGAGCAACAAGTCACAAGTGGCAGTTGCACTTTGTCAATGCAATGTTCCTGGTAAGATGCCTTTGACATTACTCTGTTCTGGCAAATTGTTTTCAATTTTACTACATGTATATGTGTGCACGAGTGTATCTGCTTGTGTATATATATACATTACATACATATAAATATGTGGCTGTGTGGTAAGAAGCATGCTTCCTGGCTACATGGTTCCAGGTTCAGTCCCACTGCATGGCACCTTGCACAAGTGTCTTCTACTATAGCCTTGGGCTGACCAAAGCTTCGTGAGTGGGTTTGGTAGACAGAAATTGTGTGTGTGTGTGTGTGTGTTTGTCCCTCCATCACTACTCAACAACCAGTTTTGGTGTGTTTACGTCCCCATAACTTAGCAGTTTGGGAAAGGAGATTGATAGAATAAGTACTAGGCTTTAAAAAATAAGTTGTGGGGTTGATTTGTTCTATTAAAACCCTTCAAGGCAGTGCTCCAGCATGGCTACAGTCATATGACTGAAACAAGTAAAAGAATAAAAATATATATATGGAGAGAGAGAGAGAGAGAGAGAGTGGCAGTACAGGCAGGTGTGATTGTGTGGTAAGAAGCTTCCCAACCTAATAGTTCTTAATTAAGTCCCTATGTGTGGTACCTTGAGTAAGTGTCTTCTACTACAACCCTGGACCAACTAAAGCCTTGAGTATAGATTGAGTAGATTTGGTAGATGAAACAGAAAAAAAGCTTGTCGTGTGTGTGTGTGTGTGTGTGTGTGTGTGTGTGTGTGTGTGTGTGTGTGCACATGTACATGCATGTTTGAAATTGTATACTTCAAAAATTTCTCTCTCAATTTTTAAATTTTCATTCTTCAGAGAAACAGAATTTCTCATCCAGCCTTCATATTCGGAATGGAGACCTCGTAGTTTTAGAGGAGTCATTCAAGGTCTTCAAAGATAGTGAATATATAGTTGGAAAGTGTCTACGAACTGAAAGGGAAGGCGAGTTTTCCAAAGATATCATTCACCCTTTAGCAATTGCTGGTATACCAAACAACACTCATTTGGTAAGCATGCATTTCTTATTTTGGTTGGTTTTTCTCTTTATATTTTTATTTATTTTACATAGTATTACTGTACACAATAGCATTGTTGGTTGCAGGTTTTTGTGCATGTGTATATGAGAGAGAAGGAGACTACATTTACATATGTGTGTGTGTGAGGAGAGAGAAAGAGAGAGAGGTAGATAGACCATGTGTCTGCACGTGTGTGTGTTTATCATTCACAAGATTTGTATTAATTTATGATAATTATTTTTGTAAGTTTATTCAAGTATTTTATTATAGCAACTACATTATGAACTCAGCAGTGAACTGAAACCCTCCTACCAATGTATTATTAGCAACAGAAGCTGTACAAATACCAAAAAAGTAATTTTTATATCCAGCTTAATGCGGATGTCTTGTTAGAACACTAAATACAGTGTTATTAGTCTTGAGAGATCTTCTCATATTGACACTTGGTGCTTAAAAGCACACACATAGATCATAGCAGATGAGATGTGTCTGTCATAGGTACTGGAATTCCAATATCACATAATTTCATTTTACTGAAAATCATCAGTGGGAGGTGTTTGATCAGTGCATGCTAGCCAATCTCACTGCTATGATATACAGAATATCAGCATCTTTTCAGACACTGCTGTCACAAATAGCCGACAGGTTTACTAGAAATTAATTATTAGCATCAGAAGCAGAATTAATACCAAAAGGCAATATTTATATCCAACTTAATATGGCTGTTTTCTTAGAACACTGAATTAGCCTTGAGAGATCCTCTCATATAGGCACTTGGTGCATAAAAGCATTCTCATAGATCATAGCAGATGATAATTGTCTGTCATGGGCTCTATTAAAGTAAAGTGACACATCTTTGATACTCGTTGTGTGAATAAATAATTAGATGGTCTATGCTAATTCCTTTTCTTATGCTTCTTTAGAGAAAGAGCTTATTTCTATATAAGCGTCTTTATTCAAAGTGTTGTTGTTATTGTTGCTGTTGTTTAGTCACAAATCAATCTGATTGAACTAACCTATGTTTAAATACATTCCAACTGTACACATTTCATCTTTTTTCTCTGGAGTTCCGTAGCCAGTGTATCTTTCAATTTTTTAAATGATGGCAGGGTGTAGTTTTAGGAAGATTTGGCTATCATTTCTAACTGGTTGAACACTGATATAAAGCAGTTATAGGCAACCTGTGACCTGCATGAGTTTCTGAAATGCATGCTTAACAAAATATTATCTTTACTTTTTAAATAGTGTAGCTTGTCTGATGATGAGCCATGTCTCATGCAGTCCAGTTCATCAAAAATGTTGCTCATGCCTAATATAGGGGCTCCCTTGTAAACTTACTGTTGTTGATATTGCCATTGTCCATGTCAACCTGACTGAACAGAGCTATGTTTAAAAGGTTTTTCAGCTTTAGCCACTCAATTCTTCTTTCAGATAGTGTGTCTAGGTCCAGATTATTCAATGTGCCCCTCTATTTTGTGATGGGCGGGTATCATTTAAGGGATATTTGGTTGCCATTTCTAGAGATGTGAACAATCATCTAGTGGCTCTCTCACTGGCTTATCTTTACCTATGTTGTTGATGCAGCTTCATTCTTAGTTGATCAAACAAACCTATGATTAAAAGTATCCCATTAAAAGTATCATTAGAGCATAGGACAGAATATCTTGTGGTATTTTCCCAGGTCATTTGCATACTGAATAGTTTAAATCACATGAAGATCAACTTTGCCTTTCATCCTTTCAGGGTTGATAAAACTAAGTATCATATTTTCCAGCATATAAACCAAATTGTTCTGATCAAAATTTACAGCCAAATATGATAGGTGAACTTATACATCAAGATATCTTTGGAGGACCAAAAATTTCATGTGAAATGCAGCAGGATTGTGAAAGATAGTGACAATATTTGAATGTTTGCACTACATGTTCATACTATATACTATGTCCACTTGTACTCTGGAAATTTATGGTATCATTCCAGAGGAGAGAATTGGTAGACCTGTTCAAGTGTCAGTGTAGATGCCTTGTGGGTATTTGTTCCAGTATTCTGTGTTTTTGAGTGGTTTATTTGATCAATCACCCTGTTTAAGACTACCACTTGCTTCTTGGGTATGTTAAATGGAGTTCACTTTGTGGCAAGCATTTGGGCCAAGTCTATGGTTTGAGGATAACTTCTTCCCACTAGTTTTGGAGGCCTTAAGAAAAATTAAGGGTCATGAGTCCTGTCCTTCCCTTCCTGATTAAATGGTAAAAATAAAAGGTCATGAACATGCCTTGTCTACCAAAATGTGTCATGAACAACACTTTCCTAATGCATTTCTATTTTCAAGTCAGTATGGTGTGGTTTGAGGGAGATTTTGTTGCTATTTCTAGCATATTTCTAGCATACAATCATGTGAGAAAGCTCCATATATGTGTATTATATAGGTGACTGTATTATTTTGATTCATATGACTTATGTTCTTTTAGCATTATATGGATATGTCTTCATAAATATGCTGAAAATTTGAACTAACATATTTGTACCTAAAGTTGTATTATATTAAAATAAAATATACTTCAGAATACACTGGCATCACACTTGAAAACTATAGAATGGTCACAAGAACATGTTGGAAGATACTACAGTTACAATTTAGATGAATATGGCAAAGAACATTTACAGTAAGTCATTGTTCTCATTACATTTATCAATAATCTGAACTCAGTAAAAAATTAAAAAAACAAATATCATGAGAGTCAGTGGTCATGAACATTTTGAGGAAAAGCCTTTTGCTGTTCCTTTCAATGATATATATACTAAATATAGGGATCTCTTCTATAGCACTTTTGAGAAATCAGCGAGTGATTAAATGAGTGTCTAACAGTAAAGTACTTGATTATTTTCCACTCATCATCTTTTATCTTTTATATTTTACTTGTTTCAGTCATTAGACTGCAGCTATGCTGGGGCACCACCTTGCAGAATTTCTATTCGAATGAATCGACCCCAGTTCTTATTTCTTTTTGTTTTTTAAGCCTGGTACTTATTCTATTAGTTTCTTTTGTTGAACTGCTAAGTTAGGGGATGTTAACACACCAACACCAGTTGTCAAGTGGTTACACACACACAAAGTTACACACACACATATATACATGTATATGATGGACTTCTATTGAATTCACCCACAGGCTTTGATTGGCCCAATACTATAGTAGAAGATACTTATCCAAGGTGCCATGCAGTGGGACTGAGCCTAGAATCATGTAGGGAAGCAAACTTCTTATGACACAGCCACACCTGTGCCTAATGCATAATTTATTCACTTAGCATGAATGTAAATAATAATAACATTCTTCAATGAGCTTTAAGTCAAGTCCCTTTCTTAACTCATTTGAATAAAGCATTCATTTTGAAGTTAACATTGCATATCTATTCCAATAGATAGGTGTCAATTCTTTCTTTTTTCCTTTTATTGGGGGACAAAACTAAACCCTGCAACACATTTTAGTCCAGCACTCTACTGCTCCATACTTCCTCATTGTCCTCTCTACCATTGATTACCACACAAAACTTATCTAATATTTCCTGTGAGCCACCTGGTCAAACAGATTGACATTTCAACCCACCTGACACTGCTCTTGGGTCTATGATACACACGTCCTGTCTTAAAATGATTTAAATTAAGAATTTTCCATCAAAATTTCATGTTGATTCATTTCCTAAACATCAGCTTAACAATGACAGAGTTATTTTACTAAATTCTTCCTTATTTTAAGAATTAACTGAAACAAAAGCAGTGCATTTCAATAAATATTTGATAACAAAATGGTTAACCAGTTCTTTAAAACCTAATTTAAACAAAAATAAACTAAGAGAATTAACTCAAAGTGGCCAGTAACATATATCTGATTAAGATAGAGTATATCAAGTAACAAACAATATAAATTCTTGACTTATTAAAATGATCTCTGCCTCTAGAGGATGGATTGTCTGCATCTATTCTCTTATCTCCAGACAATAAGCCTGTCCTATTCCATAATAGTATATCAGTTTTGGAGAATACTTGATTCTTGAGATGATCTCCCCTTCTCAAGTGGAGGCAAAGACAATTTTAATAACTCAATTTATTTTGTATGTTATTTGACAAACTTGTATTTGCCTATGCTTTAAAAACATAATTTAATGCTGACAACTACTAGCATTATATTAACACAGAATATTCTCCTAATACCTTGCCTCATTTATTACTTAATTTCATTTAACTTTTGAATTTCCATCTTCTTTCAGACCAACTGAAGTTAGTGTGACAAAGATGTTATCCAGGACATCATTAAAAAGAAATGGATTCAGTGACCATTGGAAACACAGTAAGGAACCCATCAAGCATCCACTGAGTAAGAAGATTCAACAGAGGGCAGATCTGAAGCACTCTGCCTGCAAGATCTACCAAGGTGAGTCTTCCTTATGATTTAATTTTCTTCAATATTTAACATGATATCCAATATATGATAATAGCAAGAGGGAAAAAAATTAAATACAAATGATATATAGGTGCAGGAGTGGCTGTGTGTTGCTTACCAACCATATGGTCCCACTGCATGGCACCTTGGGCAAGTGTCTTCTACTATAGCCTCAGGCCAACCAAAACCTTGTGAGTAGATTTGGTAGACGGAAACTGAAAGAAGCTTATCATATATGTGTGTGTATGTGTGTGTGTGTGTGTGTGTGTGTGTGTCAGTATTTTTCCCCAACATCAGTTGACAACCGATGCTGGTATGTCTATGCCCCCGTAAAGAGACCGATAGAATAAGTACTAGGATTACAAAAAATAAGTCCTGGGGTCGATTTGCTCAATTAAAGGCAATGCTCCAGCATGGCCACAGTCAAATGACTGAAACAAGCAAAAGAATAAAAGAAAGAATATTAAGTATCTGAACACATATTTATAAAATATTAATTTCAAATTTTGGCACAAGGCCAGAAATTTCAGGTAAGTGGATAAGTCACTGACCCCAATGCTCAACTGGTTGTTATTTTATCAACTTTGAAAGGATGAAAGGCAAAGTCAACCTCAACGGAATTTGAACTCAGAATGTAAAGATTTGATGTGCACTCTTTTCCACCTTATTTTGTAATCAGATGAAATATTTTCACTAATGATTAATATTTTCACAAATGATTAATGAATGAAAGCAAAAGACAATTTTTCTCTATTTTTCTCTCTACTAACCTTTTAACTGCAGAAATCTGCAATAGCCATTCAAAATGCTGTTAATGATTCTTCCAGTTCACAAGGGCATCACATGAAAGGAGCAGTTATCTATGTGTCTATGCTATATTTTTTGTTTAATAGGTTTGCTCAGCTACTCTTTCTTATGAAAAGACTAATTCTTCCCTATCTTCCCTCCGCTTTTCTTTTGCAGCAATCCTAATGTATATGGAGGATATTAGAAGAATAGAAGCAATCTCTGATATTGTATTGGCCACTGACAAGATATTTGAAATTGCAGTACGAAATGTAAGTTTATTTTCCTTCTTACTTGTTTCAGTCATTGGGCTGTGGTCATGCTGGGGCACTATATTGAAGAGTTTTTGGTCAAACAAATTGACCCAGTACTTACTTCTTAAGCCAGGGACTTATTCTATCAGTTTCTTTTGGTGAATGGGTGAGTTACAGAGACATAAACAAACCAACACAAGTTGGCAAGTGGTTGGGAAGAAAACTCAAACACAACACACATGCACACACACACACATACACATGTATGTATATGATATATATATCATAAAGTATCCAGTTTACACTGAAAATTGGTTGGTGTTTGGAAGGGCATCCAGCTGTAAAGACCTTGCCAAAGCAGACCTCATCAGTGTTGGTGCCATGTAAAAAGCACCTAGGCTACTCTATAAAGTGGTTTGCATTATGAAGGGCATCTAGCTGTAAGAACTATGCCAAAACAGACCTTGCTGGTGCTGGTGCTACATGAAAAGCACCCAATCCACTCTGTAAGGTCGTTGGTATTAGGAAGGGCATCCAGCTGTGAAAACCAAGCCAAAACAAACAGTAAAGGCCAATTGCCATATATTCTTCCATAACTGCCATCTCTAAAGAGCATAGGGTTCCATAATCGGGCTGTTATCTAATACCCCATTGAACCCCTAGTGCGATACTGATTGGTAAGATAGACCATGTGGATGTATAATACTGTACACTTTGATTAGTATACCCACTCTATTGACAAATATATGAGAGTATATTTTTTCTGAATATTGAATTCTTAGACTGCTACATACATACAAGCACAGAAGCATGTGCACACACACACACACACACACACACACACACACACACACACACACACACAATAGGTTCTTTCAGTTTCCATCTACCAAATCTACTCATAGACATTTGCCCAAGGTGCCATGAATCTGAAACCATGTGGTTGGGAAGCAAACTTCTTAACCACACAGCCACATTACCTATGCCTAATATTTTTTGTCGTATTTTTACATCTACATTTGCACTATTTTCTATTACAAATGTTGTAGTTTGGTAATTAAGTAGCCAAAGTCAAAGCTTAATGGAAGTACAAAATTTTGTTCTTGCTCGAAGTATTTTCTTTGGCTTACCCTCCAAATAAATATTCACCAGTTATAAGTATTGTACAGCCATTAAATATAAGCTGAGAACTTCAAAAGTTTGTAAAAATGAACATAAGTAATAAGAAATAGAAAACAATTTGAGTTACATTTAATTTGGACTCTTTCCCACCTTATTTCGTAATCAGATGAAATATTTTCACTAGTCATTAGCAAATGATTAGTGAATGAAAGCAAAAAGACATTTTTCTCCATTTTTTTACTCTACTAACCCTTTAACTGCAGAAATCAGATATATCCGCTCAAAATCTTATTACCTTTAACTGTGGAAAGCAGTTTTATATACCAATCTGTCTTTTATTGAGGAATGTCATGTTTGAAACTATGTTTTGTTAAGATATATCAAGTTTATTTAAGCAATGTGATTTGTAGAAAATATCAATTGTATTGTTTGGTAGTTATTTAATGTCATTACTGGAATAATCCTGATATCTAATTTCACAGTTAAAAAAGTTAACACTTGTAACCATGAAAATATTGCTGTTTCTATGAGTATAATTAGCTAAAATTACAGTTTGTTTTTAATTTCATTTTCTGTATAGTTAATTTTTTTTTTTTTTTTATATATACAAACTGCAATTTATCCAGTATTTGACATGCTTTAATAGCACCGCAATATCTTTAAAATCCAATTACTTAATTTTTTTCATAAGAATTATACATTTTTCTTAATGATTCATCATCATCATCAGCATCATCATCATTATTTTATGTTCACTTTTCCATGCTTGTATGGGTCAGGTGGAAATTTTTGAGGCAAATTTTCTACCACATGATGCCTTTCCTGTCACCAACCTTCATCTATTTCCAGGCACGTTAAAATTTCTTCATGGCCAAACATGTTTTTCATGGAAGACTGGAAACAAACAACATCACTTGTATGATAGTGATGCTTGTTTTACAACCATCACATGATGTCAAGACAAGAGTACACATAAATGCATAAAATGGGCTTCTTTCAGTTTCCATCCATTAAATCTGCTCACAAGGCTTTGGTTACTCACAAGGCTTAGTTTGGCCCAAGGCTTTGAGAGAGAGACACTTTCCCAAAGTGCCACACAGTAGGACTGAACCTGAGATTACATGATTAAGAAGCAAGTTTCTTAACCACACACCTATGCCTTATATGTATCTTGATAATAAAAATATTTGGAGTTTTTATCTGTGGCAGTTCTTGAGGTTCCAGAAAAATGAGTCAGGTAATCAGTCCAACAAACGAATAATTAAGTTCATCTCCTTGTGGTGACCAACATGATCGATATTCATTTCATGTGAATAATCCATGAAGACTTATGGGATTGAAGAGCTTACCACATCTCATTCTCCCTCAAACATCAGTTCCAACTTTGAAGGTGATGGAGATAAGAGATATCATATGGGCCAAATATGCCAAACTCATTAATATTGCCATGCTATCTTGACACCGACAAGTGTGTTCTGTCAGTCTTAATACCAATTTTTGTCAGCTGAGTGAATTAGAATAACAAAGTAATGTGTCTTGTGCAAAGACAAAACACACCATCCAGGCCAGGAATGAAATCTATGACTTTATGATTAAAAGCTAATTGCCTAGCCAATTAGCCATATATTGATTGGCTTTTACTTAAGTCAAAATTTTAAAAAATTTTGATGGTTAAGCCAGTTTCTCTATTTTACTTTGTAAAGAATGTCTCATCTTTTTCACTTTACAGAAACACTTGCGTAATGAAATTTACATTCAACTCATCAAACAGTTGACTGAAAATGATGATGTGTAAGTTTGTCTATTTTATATCATTGAAACGGCAGATAAACAGTAAAAGATAAATGTGTTTGAAGTGTAATGCTGTATTACCATGACACATGAAAGGTAAACATTGCAGTGGAATCAAGCGAGTAGGGATTTGAACTAGATATGGATGTGCAATATATTAAATGTGGATGTATGAGTTTAAGTGAATTGCAAAGACTGGTGTGAAAAAAAAAAAAAATGACAGTAATAGTTTGCACATGTTATACAAAAAAATGAAACATAGGGAAGTGTGTTGACAATGAAAGATGCTTATAACAGAAGCAGATAGATCAAAGAGTATTTAGGATGAAAATATTAGATTAGATCTGAAAAGTTTGGGCTAAACTATCAAACTGATTGCCAAAGACTTACTCATGAAAACACTACAACCTCTAGTCCACATATGTGCTGCCATACTACCACTTCTCCTTGTCTAATATATATACAATAGCTTCTGTTGCTCTGAACTAGTTACATAGTAACATTTTCATTTATGTCTATCTAATGCAACCATCTTATCATCTTTACTGCCCTCCTTTTACTGTTTAAACAGCCATTGTTCCCACCCCATGACATCCTGCACTAACTACTACTTCCAAAACTTCCTCAGAATATCAGCCCTCACTAGAATTTCCTCTCTTACTATGTTTTTCTGATAGATATTAACTTTCAGACATGGAAGATGAACATCAACCATATGAAAGTCACTAGTCTCAGAGAGCCTTTGAAAGGTCACAGGCAATGACCTGTCTTCTCACAAAGGTATAAAAATGGTTAAGGACCAAGACATGCAGCAATACTGTGTTTCAAACAGATCCATCTCATATCAGGATCAGAAAACAGACACTCAAACAATGATGATGATGATGATTTCAGTCATTACATCTAACTTAAAGCATTCAATGTATTTACATTACTGTCTTCTTTTACATTTTTCATTCGTTAGTCTGTGGCCATGCTGGGGCACTGCATTTAAGGTTGTAGTTTTCACAAATTGACTCCAGTACTCATCTTTTCAAGCCTGAAACTTATCCTATCAGTCTCTTTTGCTGAACTGTTAAGTTACATGGACGTAAACAAACCAACTGTCAAGTGATGGTGGGCGACAAAACACAAAGATACACACACACACACACACACACACACACACACATGAAACAATAGAAGAGAAAGATGAATGAGAAAAAAATGGTCATATATATATATATATATATATATATATATATATATATATATATATATATATATATATATATATATATATTCTTTTTCTGATTACCTTTTCCTCTTTTATTGCTTCTTTTCCACTTTTCTTCTGATGAAGGACTAACGGTTTGAAATGTGAAGATCCTTTCCACACACACACACACACACACACGTGTGTGTGTGTGGTGTGTGAGGGAGTGTGTGTTTGTGTATGCATGTGTGTGTAAACAAAACTTTCACATAACACCTATCTGCCAAATTACTTTCATAAGGTTTTGGTCAACCTAAAGTTATCATAGAAGACAATTGCCAAAAGTGTTGATAACCTAGAACCATATAGCCATGCTTGAGTCCATAAGCTCTAATGAGTAGTTCTATGATTAAAGGCATTCTTGCTATGACCATTCCATCTTATTTTTAGACAATGCTTGCTGAGTCTTTCCCTTTTTTTTTTTTTGAAAAACGACAGTGTATTTTGCTGTGACATAGGTTACTGCATTTCATTTTAAGTCTATCAATAAAAAGACTAAAGCAAGTCTCTCACATTCATATTCTTAAGTAATTAATTTCTCTTCACCTCCATAAAAGAATTCTTAAAAGAAAAACAAAAAAAAAAAAGCATTCTTTATTTTGTATGTGTTAAAACTTTGAGTATTTGTACATTTATTTCTTGTATTATTTCTAAAACAGAACAAGTCGAAATAAAGGTTGGGTGCTTATGTGGTTGTTAACTGGTTGTGTAATACCACAAGAGGATATGTATCAAGAACTTTTGAAATTCTTGCAAGTCAGTGAAAGCTGTTTGGCTGAACAATGTTTCAATCGAATAAAGATTCTAAGACTGTAAGTATATATACAAAAAAGTAATGCATTTCTTAATAATTTAATTACACTGTGTAATATGATTTTTTTTCCCTTGGGTAGCACCTGTTATTTCCTGTTTGAAAAATAGCTAATATTTCCTTCAAACTTTGCTTTTGTTACATTTATTCAAACCCCATAGAATCCCTCTCAACACATGGCTATGATGCTCCCCTACTACTCCTGCTCATGATCAGAGATGCACATACAGTCAGCCATTAAGACACATGCTCAAGTGGTCAAGGTCAAGCAACTGACAAACAGATCTGTGGTATTGAGCAGAATATTTGCTTTAATAATATTTTTGCTTCAGTAACTCAGTGCGGAATCCATCTGAATGCTCTAAGTGGGGGTGTGGGAGGTACTCTAGGTAGGCCCTACTTCATGCGTGAAATCCACCACAGTTTGCATGTTTATAGCTGTGTTATACTTATTATAAATAACTATTTCATTCCTTACAAAAATGCAACACATACATACACATCCTCACACACACATATATACCCTGAGGTTAAATGTTTATGAAAATAGAGCATGACCTCTTAGAATGAAGTGCTTAGAGTATTGAGTATGAACATGTTTTTATTAAAGGCATATTATTCTTTTGAGAACATGTCAGTGACCAAAGTAGTGCTACTTCTTATATATCTATTAACAGATCAAAACATATAAGCACAATGTTCTATGTTTTATTTATTTAGACCACTGGACTGCAGACATGCTGGGGAACCAGCTTGAAGGGTTTAGTCAAATAAGTCAATCCCTCACTCTCTTTTGTAAAACTGCTAAATTATGAGGACATAAACAAACCAACATCAGTTGTCAAGCTGGTGGGAGATACGACAAAGACATATACGTGTGTGTGTGTGTGTGTGTGTGTGTGTGTGTGTGTGTGTGTGTGTGTGTGTGCGTGTGTACAGGGTGGCCCAAAAGTAGGTTTACAGTTATTCAACTATCTCTCTTGCATTCATATATTAACAGTTTAGATCTTAATTACAAAAAAAATATGAAACCATTATTCAGCAAGATGGAGAACCTCTACATTATGTGTTGACAGTAAGAGACTACCTTAACAAAGCCTTTCCACAGCATTGGTTTGGAAGATGGGGCAGCATCGAATAGCCCCCATGTTCACCTGACTTGATGTCAATGGATTTCTTTTTGTTGGGTAAAGAACAAGGTTTATGAGAAGAAACCCAAAACAGTAATTGAATTAAAAGATTACATTTCTGACGCATTCACTGAAATTGATGGAGATCGGAATGTGTGCCATACTGTGTGTCAAAGTGTTCTGAAGAGATTTGAAGAATGTTGCAATGTTGAAAGAGAACATTTTGAGAGATTAAACATTGTTTAAGATGTGCATAAGCAATATGATTGTAAGATAGAAATTTAAATGTAGTATTTTAAAAGAAATTTAAAGTGTCTAGGTGATAACTGTAAACCTACTTTTGGGCCACCATGTACATATATATATATATATATATATATATATATCTATATATATATATATATATATATTTAGAGACAGAGAGAAAGAGAGATGGCAAGTTTCCACATAGTTTCTATCTACCAAATTCACTCATAAGGCAATGGTAGAAGACATTTGCCCAAGGTACTGTGCAGAGGGACTGAACTCAAAACAACTTTGCAAAGCAAGTTCTTTAACCACACAGCCATGCCTTGCACCTATAAGGGAATTGTTGTTGATGATGATGATGATGGTGGAACTAAACCTAAGGTGGAACTAAAACTAAAACTAAACATAAGAATAAGTAGATAAAGGGTTAAAGCTGGAAAAACTAAATAACATGTTCCATATAAAATGAACTGGTGCTGGTGCCATGTAAAAACCACCCAGTGCACTCTGTAAAGTGGCTGGCATTAGGAAGTGCATCCAGCTGTAGAAACTGCGCCAAAGCAGACAATGGAGCCTAGTGTAGACCAGCTCCTGTCAAATTATCCAACCCATGCCAGCATGGAAAATTGAACATTAAATGATGATGATGATGATGAAGTAAAGATAGAAGTTAAAATGAGTTGATAAATAGATAAAACAATAGGTAGATAGGATAGGATAGGATAGGATAAGATAGGATGATGATGATGATTGTATTTTTCTTTTTATACTAAAAACAGAAGTGGGCCTCGTTTGTATCCTCCCCACACATTGGAACATTTGGCTGTATCTGCTCACTGTGTAGATCCTATCAAGCTTGAAATCATATTATCAGATTCTTCAGTTAAGGTACAGTAATCATAAGAATTATTTTATAAAGTTTTTTTTTCTTGTCATTTTAATTAAAACAATACAAAATAACTAAATAATTACAGATCACCTTTAATCTTCCCAATTTTTCATTCCTTCTGGTAAATGAGTCAAGTTAAATGTTGCTGTTTAGATCTGGCTCAACTCTCCTGGCTCAACTCTGATCAAGCAGACTGATATTCAAAGATATTCTAGGCATAACCATCCCATCATTTTCTATATGTCCAAGATATAGTGAAGGTGTGTGCCTTGGTGGTTAGAGCATTTGGCTCATGGTTGTAAGGACATGAGTTCAGTTCCTGGCGGCACATTATGTCTTTGAGCTAGATACTTAATTCATGTTGTTCCTGTCCACTCAGCAGGCAAAGATGAGTTGTACCTCTAACTCAAAGGACCAGCCTTGTTATACTTTGTGTCGCACTAAATGTCCCAGTTAATGGTACGTGTGCCTGTGGAGTATTCAGCCACTTGCACATTAATTTAACGAGCAGGATGTTTTGTTGATCAGATCAACTGGAACCCTCATCATTGTAAATGAAAGAGTACCAGTAATATCCAAGACTGCATTTTCTAGAAGGCAACAGAATTTGTTTCAAGGTGGCTGTGGATAAGGAGGCATGATACCTGGAAAGGGTAAGTGCTAACTAGATACTGCTGAGGTTTGATCAATCATAGTTTGGTCACTCAGGTGCAGGTGTCTGTTTATTGAAAGACACAAAATATTGAATAACTTCAATAAGACATTGCTGATTAATATCTCCAGATGCATCACAGGATGATGTATTGAAAAACCAGACATAACGATTTTCTATATCTTGGACCACATTTTTCAATCTATCCATTTTTAAAATCAGTTGTGTCGCATTGAGGGAGATTTAGTTGTTATTTCTAGCTTATTGAAAAATCCCATAGCACAGTCATGGGCAGACTGCAATCCATGGGACTTTCTGAATGGTGCATCAAATAAAAAAATTACTGAAGTTTTTTAATTGGGCAGCCCACCTGATAGTGATCCATATTTCATGTAGCCCACTTGGTGGTTCAGCAAAAAGATACTAATAGAATAAATACCAGGTTTTAAAAAAATACAAGCAAAAAAAAACATACCAGGATCAATTCAGTTGACTAAGAAATTCTTCTTCAAGGTAGTGCCCCAGCATGGCCACAGTCTAATAACTGAAACAAGTAAAAGATAAAAGTAAAAAGTTGCCTACCACAGATGTTCTTACTATGTTGATGACAACAATTTCAATCTACTTCTGATGATGATTATTTGTACATCCTATGACTCAAGAGTAACCAATTTATCCATTATGTTTACTATAGTTCACTCTAAGTCCTGTGATTCTCAATTTGACAAATAAATACCAGTCCACATTTCCATAAAAAATGTTACTGAGTTTTTTTGCTCCCACTTATACATTATTAATGGGAAGACAATACAGAGTTTGCATCCATACAACTCTTCTATATTTGGCATTAGTTTTGGACAAATTTTAAAAGTTTTAAACCATTTCAATTTCATTAATCTTTTAGCACACTATATTTTCTCTAGAATTGTTTCCCCTGCCACTGCCCTGTTACTACAGGGGAGAAAACTCATACAGTGACATGATGCACCTACAGTGTGCTAAAGCAACTTAAAGTACAACCCCACCTAGTAGGCCTGTTCACCATGTATAATATTGGCATTATCCATCATGGGCCAATGTTTGTTTATCATAGACTCTTTATCACTGATATTTAACTCTCTAGCATTCATATTACTCTGTCAAATGCAATGCTTATTTATTCACATTGTTTTCAATTAGTCATGCATTATCTTGTAGCTTCACAATTTTGATGATGTGAGTGTTTATTTTTAGAATAACATTGTAGGGTAGATGCAAGAGGCTGGATCTAGCTGGTTTGAGCATAAAACAGGTAAAATATTTGGGCCAGATATGGCTGGTTTAAATGTTAAAGAGTTAACAAACTTTACTACTTCAGTGACCTGGAGAGATGAAATAATCATTATAGAATTTAGAATCTGCATTTCTTTTCTTCTGCAAACAATCATTCTTCAAATTTATTGTCCATTCAACTGTTTTCTGTATTCAAAAATTGACTTATGTTTATCTTGTTTGCATTTACAGAAAATGGAAGTTTTTTCACATACCATGGTAATGGACATATGTGACAAAATTGTCAGTAAATTAGGCATAAAGTCTAGTTTTGGATATGGCTTATTCCTAAAAACCAAAAATAGAGGTAAATTATTATTGCTATTGTATACTCTGCCATCAATAACAGTACATTCATCAGTTTTATGTTACCATGATGTCCTATAGTTATTGTTACCACCACTACCAGTCTATTAAGTGAAATTTGAAATCAAGAGATTCTGTTGTACTGATGACTTTCACATGAAACTTAAAAGAATTAGCAATAGTTTAAGGACTTGTTGACATCTCAACTGAAGTGTTGTGCATTCATGTAAACAAAATTGGTGGCTATTTTGCATGTTAAGCAAGCTACTAAACTTCTCTCCTTCACTAACTGGTAGCAGAACAGATAGGTAGAGATAGATAGATGAAACACACACACACACACACGCATATTTATATGTACGTATATATATATATATATATATATATAGTGGCTACCAACTCACAGACAAGTATGACCAGCATTGGCAAATTATCTTATCCTAGATGCTAAAGACAATGGTTTCCAGTAATGGCACAACATCACAAAAACTTTCACCTACAAAGCCATGTAGTCCAGACACAAGCAAGAGGAAGATCTCTGGCTTCACAATGAGATGGATCTTCCTTCTCCTAGAGCAGTGGTTCTCAACCTTTTTCAAAATTTTTGCTTCACGGTCCCCTGGCCATTTTTTAGAGGCCTCGCAGTCCCCGGCCTATTTTGGCAGGAATAAGAGATTAATCAAATGCAAAATGTTTGCGATTATACTACTATTAGGTTTAAGTAGTTGAATGCACAAAACCCCAATAATGCCATTAAATATAAATGTTAGATGTAAGCATAAAATAACAATAACGACACTAACATGACACCAGATGTTGGCAGAATGCTATGAAAAAATTAACATTTTGTTTAATTTAAGTCTATGAAGTAGGGCCACAGTTAACTATACCAAACATTAATTATTCATTAGTAACTTATGCTTTCAAACCCATTTTCACAAATATTATGTTCAGTGGCAAGTAAGGTCTGGTATAAGAAAGGGACCATCGGCATTGATATAGCGTTTAATTCTTTGTTTATTTTTTCCGATTCTTTCCTTGATTCGCATATATATTTGCCGAAAACCAATAGAAGACAGGATATTTTTTGATAGACAAAGAAAAATCATCAAACTTGTTCAAAAGAAGGATTAATGTGACTGCTGTATTTGCTTTAGCTTTACCAAATTGTCTATATTTGGCTGGGTTCTGGATAAAGCAACCCTCATATCGTATGTAAAATCCAGTCTGTTTCGTTGTTTGCTTTTTATCGATTGAAGAGCTGAAAATGCCAACTCGCACTCATAAGTGGTTGTGAAGGGAACTAGATATTTCAGTGCCATCTTTGAAATATCTGGATAAAGTTGTGCTACCTGAATCCAAAAGTCACAACTCATTTCACAAAAGATCTGTTTTGCAGCTCCGTCATTCAACAATTCTATGAACTGCTCCTGCACGGTTATGTCCTCGGAAGGGAGATCAGCAAGAGATATGGAAAATGGAGCAATAAAGTTCATGAAGCAATAAACTTGCTCAAAGTTTTGCAAATTGAGAAAATATAGGGATAATTCTTCCCTAAGAATGCAAATATGGTTTTGCATCACCTCAACCTTATCATCATTGACGAGGAACTCGTTTTCATCAATAAATTTATTAAGCTGAGGAAGAGGTGCAAAGTTTTTCTCCTGCAATTTTGAAGCCCATAGTTCCAGTTTCATTTTAAAAGCAGATATTTTTTCATGACAATGAAGTACTGTCATGCATTTTCCTTGCAGGGTTAAGTTAAGAGCGTTGAAAGAGTCGAATATATCCACCAAAAATGCCAGACATATAAGAAATTGGGCGTCACAAAATTTAGCTCACAAACAAGACTTCAAGTCCTGAATAAATTCATTTATTTTGTTTCTAAGCAAAAGAACTTGCATCAGTACTTTCCCTTTAGATAACCATCGGACGTGAGAGACCAACAGAAGAGTTTCAAAATCAGCATCATTTAATCGGCATAAATATGCGAAGAGATGAGAATTTAGTGCCCCAGCTTTGATGAAGTTGACAACAGCAATAACGTCATTCAGAACATTTTTAAGTGTATCTGGTAAAGTCTTAGCCATAAGATCTTGTCGGTGAATTGTACAATGTGTCCCAAGAGCATTCAGGGCTTTTTGTTTGATAAGTGTTTGAAAACCCGAGCAGCAACCTAGCATAACCGGAGTGCCATCAGTGCAGACACCGATACAGTGCTCCCAATTGATGTCATGTGCATGAAAGAAGTTGTCAACTTTGACTAAAATGTCTTTTGTTGTCGTTTTAGAGTGGAGAGATTTGCAAAACAGAAAATTGTCTTCCATACTCTTATTGTGAATATACCGTACAAAGATGTACAGTTGAGCCATATTTGCGATATCTGTAGATTCATCAAGTTGGATAGAAAAAAAGTTGAATGTGGAATTCTTTATTTTTGCCACCACTTGGGAAAGGATATTTTCAGATATTTCGGCAATTTGTCTATTGTTGGTGTCATTTGAAAGGGAGATATGTTTCAGTTTTGAAAGCTCACTTTGGCTGAAAACATTTAAGATAATCATTCTGCAACAGGGCAAGATCAGTTGTTCTCCAATGTTGTGTGGCTTTTTTTGTGGTAGTGATTTTTTCGAAATTTTGTAGGAAGTTTTGAGACCAGAAGCAATATCAAAACAAAAACTTCCCATGTCATTGAGCCTAGAGTGTATCAGAGCATCAGATTTTTGTTTGAAAAAATCCTCCTTTTTTGTCAACAAAGCCAGGGTGTTTTGTTTCCAAGTGTCACTTTAACTTGCTAGGTTTGAGAGAAGATGATGCCAAAACCTCGGAACACAGAACGCACTGTGGTCTCTCCTCCTCATTTGAAATTATAAAAGTAAAGCCAAATTTCAAGAAGGATATGTCATATTTCATTTTTTTCCTTGGATTCATTCTAAAAAACAGAAATTTACATGGTGTCAACCGTGCAACTAATGATAATTGATAAATGACATCATCACATTTGCTTTGGCAAAATTATTCGACTTGGTAGCTTCATTTTACTTTGAAAATGAATCAGGATCAAGTAATCATAACCCTAACACACAATAACATAAAACAGTGTATGTAAACTTACATTAGAATACAAAGATGATGAATTTCTCTGTAACGGTAAATCATCTAAGACCAATTGAAGTTGATGAAATCACACGTGCGTACATGACCACTTGCAAAAAGGAAAGTCTGCTTAATTAAGTTGCACTGTGAATAATTAAATTAGTGTTTTAAAGCTGCATCCATAATCACATAATTTAGCTGTTATTTCTAGCACATCAAATAACTATATTAGACTGTAGCATAGGTTTGTGCATGTGTGTGTGTGTGTGTGCGTGTGCATGTGTGTGTGTGTGTATGCGTGTGCATGTGTGTGTGCGTGTGTGCATGTGTATGTGCGCATGTGCATGTGTGTGTGTGTGCATGTGTGTGTGTGCGTGTGCATGTGTGTGTGCATGTGCATGTGCATAGATCACTAAACTAATTAGAAATTGACAGTCAGTTCAGTAAAAATACCAAATCCTTTAACACAAGTTCATGAAATAAACCAACTTATAGATATATCTTCAATGACATATTTCAAATCACTGTATATGCTTTTTTTTTGTTTTTTTTCCCCCAGTTATACCACTTGTAGACAATGATTATATCATGGACATTTTGGGACATATGGAAATATATTTTATGTCCCAACCATTACAAGTGAAAGACAAATGTAAGTATTATAATATTATTCTTTACTTTGCAGTTTTAAAATCATATTTTATATCTTGTTATAAAATACTGTGCTCCATACTATACCATATTATGCAATATTATTTTCCTTTTACCATATATCTGAATGCATGTTGATTTCTTAATGGTTTTTATCAGTAGATATACTTTCACTGAGTTAACATATACATACATACAAACATGCATACATACATACATGATGGCTGCCCCCTCGTTATCGAGTATGGCCATTGCACAAAGCTTAACTTAACGGTGCTGTGATCAAATGTGACTTTTTAGCCCAGCCAAGGATCTACAATGTCTTGCACAGAGTTGGCATCCAAAACCTTTACTGGCAATAGCTGGCTGTTGTTGTAATTGAGCACCATGTACCTTTGCGTGTCGTTTAAGTCCTCCTGCTGAATCACACTCCCTTCCACATGCCCGACAGACATGATTAGTATGGTGTGTAGCATCATCACCAGCGGCCTGGTAGTCAATCATCGGTCTTGCTTTATGACTACGAAGATAACTCATGAGTCCAGCTTTACTGAGGCACGGTCTTGCACAGACACTGCATGTCAGTGTCATAGGAAGACCCTTGCCATCTGGAAGTGCAACAACAATGCCCTTCCTGACATCCCTCCTTAATTTCTCATGTGCAATTCGTGATTTCTCAAAAATAGTTGTCCCCTCATGCACAATCCTTCTCCACCTGCCATGGTCAGTAGCTATGCCTTCCCACGTATTAGGAGAGATGTTGGCATCTCTCAAGGAAACCTTCAGCAAGTGTTTATATCTCTTTTTTGGTTTATGTGAAGGTCGTTCTCCTTTAGCTAACATACATACATACATACATACATGCATTCATACATACATACATGCATTCATACATACATACATGCATTCATACATACATACATATATACATACATACATATGTATGTGTGTGTGTGTACATAAATATACACATATGTGCGGGTATATATATATATATATATATATATATATGAACTCACACAAACACATGCTTGTGGCAGATTCTGTCACAAGCATAGCAAAGGGAAGCAATGTAAGTGTTTTGGTTTCTAGTACTGATGTAAATTGTGCTAAAAAATGGTTGATCCTTTATATTGGAAATCCATATGTCCGTCTGCACTTGAGGAGAGTGGTTTCTTTCAAATTGTGTAATGTTTGCATTGATTGATTAAATGGAGTTGCATGAAATGGCCGTAATGCATTGATACCTGGACATCCATGTTACTTATTTTCTTTTTATTCACCTAACTTCGAGCTGCGTGGACTATACCAAACTGGCTTGGTGCCTCAATTTATGTACCTAATTCTACTAAATCTTAATTATTTTATATATATATATATATATATATATATATATATATATACACACACACACACATATATATATTGGATTGTCCGGAAAGTTCGTGCTGATTTATAGTAGCTTACTTTTCGACTTATTTGCCATGAAACCACCTCTATTCTGGGAAGAGGGTATTTTCAAGTTAAAGGAAAGATGGAGACGCATTGTGCAAGAGTGGTTGGCGTTAGGAAGGGCATCCAGCTGTAGAAACTCTGCCAAATTTAGATTGGAGCCTGGTGTTGCCATCCGGTTTCACCAGTCCTCAGTCAAGTCGTCCAACCCATGCTAGCATGGAAAGCGGACATTAAACGATGATGATGATGATGATGATGATGATATATATATATATATATATATGTGTGTGTGTATATATATATATCATCACCATTTAAAACTCATTTTTCCATACTGGCACAGATTGGACAACTTGATAGGAGCTGGCAAGCTAGAGGACTGTACTAAGCTGAAATGTTCCAGAGTATACTGGGTTCCCTTTTTTATATATAACATTGCCCTCAGTGTGATAACCAAATAACTCACATGACAAGACTCCTTAACTGAAGGAGGTGTAGTGTTGAGGAAGGTGACATAAAGCCACCTACCTCAATACTATGAGAAGATAAAGGATGATAGAGAGATAGAAACAAGTTCACACGTGTATCATATCATAACATATCAAAAAAAAAAAAAAAATACTCATATTCTCCAATTTCCAACTTTGGTAAATGTTTATGTTTGCACATCCTGACACAAAAACGTCAGAAGGCGATTTTGGTGTAAAGGGACATAACTCAGACTACTCTAAGTCAGTTTTATTATTCAGTGTAACAACTAATTCATTGCACTCCGATACACATGTATTATGAATGTAGGGATTCTTTCTTTAAAATGGATGGTACCTTGTTAAATGAATATTTTCTTGTGATTAAGAGTAGGTACCTTTTATGGATTGTATTTAAACCAACAACTCAAGCAAAAACTGAGAATAGTAGTAACTGTCTTTCCTAAGAGCCAAACCAAAATAGTTGACACAAGCTTTGAATTCATGATCAGCCGATTGTAATCCCGATTTTTAAATTCATATCCCTAACAAAATTTTGCCCAAGATATTATTTTAGTCTTCAACTGGTTTTAGTCATTGAACTGTTGTCACACTGGGGTACTGCCTTCAATGTTTTAGTGAACTACATTACCGCAACCCTTGTAATTTATCTGGTGCTTATTTCGTTGATCTCATAAGGGCCAAAAGGCTACTCAGCCTTGAAATAAAGCAGGCATGGTAACCTTTTGTGGGAAGCAGGCCACATGAGGCATGACTCATCATCAGGTAGACCATGCTACTAAAAGAAATTCAAGGTAATTATTCATTATGTGTGTTAGGTGTGCCATTCAAGAAGTCTGATGGGCTCCAGTTTGCCCATGACTAGTTCCTTAGTTCTTTCCTGAGTCATATAGACTCATAGGGCTGGTTTCCTGGTTTTTATGGCATATATATATCTCCCACCTGGATGTGACTCCAGCCTGTCACAGGATTACTCATTTTTGCCAGTTAGATGGACTGAAGCAACATGAAATGAAGTGTTTTGCTCAAGAACACAATGTGTTGCCTAGTCTAGAAATTGAAACCACAATCTTACAATCATGAGTCCAACACCCTAACCACTACGCCGTGTGCCTCCACTTGCCCATGACTGGTGTAAAATAACACAACTCAGATGTAGCTAAATACCATAAGGTATTTTTGTTCAACACACCAACTTTGTTTGTACCACACCAATATACACATTATGAACACAGGAACTTTTTCCTTTAAAATTATTTTTAGATTGCTGCCAAAAAAATAAACGTATGTTTTTAAATGTTTCAGCATATAAATTTCAATTCATGAAAAAACTTTGGGCGTTGGATGATGTAAAGGAAGACTTGGTGGCTGATGAAATGTTCAGCTATCATCAGGTGAGGTTTTTGCTAACTGCTCTTGTTGTGTCTGATGCAAGTTATATAATACAACTGCCACAGAAGGGTCTATAGAAAAACTTGAGAAGTTCAGTACTGTGAGGAGTGAAGAGCTTCACCTGAGTGAGGAAGAGAGGAAAAGAAATGTTGCTTTGGTCGTAGGAGTTGGAGATGTTCAACCCTTTAGCATTTAGATTATTCTGTTAAATATAATACTTATTTATTCACATAGCTTTCAATTAATCCCACATTATCTTGTAGCTTCAATATTTTGATGATGTGATTGTTAATTTTTAGAATGACATTGCAGTGGAGTAGATGTGGCCAGTTTGAGCATAAAATGGGTTGGGTTTTAAGTCAGTAGAGTGAAAGAATTAAATCAAAAAGTTGATCATTTTTACCCTGTCAAAAACAGTCTGCCACACCACTGATCATATACTATACTGTTAAAGTTAAGGAAGGAACATTAGTAAAGTGGAAACCAGTGAAACTCTTTTTCTAAATTCATGCATATATATAATTCATAAAGCTGAGAATTTAAGTATAACAATGAATAGTTCAGCAAAGAATATTTATATAATAAAGGCATAACAATTTAGAATTTGTAGGCCTAATATTGTGTGTACATATATATGAATATAGTTCAATACAGTGTGTGTGTTTGTGTGTGTGTGTGTGTGTGTGTTTAATATATACAACATATATCATACATGATGGAATGGCTTTTGGGTAAGAAGTTTGCTTCTCAACTACATGGTTCCAGGTTCATTCCCCTTGGGCAAGTATCTTTTACTGTAGTTCCAGACTGACCAAAGCCTTGTGAGTGGATTTGGCATACAGAAACAGAAAGAAACCTATTGTGTGTGTGTGTGTGTGCGTGTGTGTGTGTGCGTGTGTGTGTGCGTGCCTGGTTATATGTCTTGACATTGCATGACAGATGCCAATGAGTGTCCCAGTCATATAGGTGGTGTCATTCATTTCCAATATTCTGTGAATGTCCAGCCATGGGAAATATTACCTTGCTTGGAAACAGGTACAAGTTGCTGAAGAAAATTTGACTCAGTAAACTCCATCTGACCCATACTAGTATGGAAGAGTGAATGGTAAATTGGTGATGATGAGAGTATGTATTATATATCAAAGTGTGAAGAGTGGTCTATCTTATAGTAAGTTTCATATTTCTCCTAATTCTGTTAGCATGCGTCATTAAATTCTAGTTACTCCCCTTTGAACCTGAAGCCAGTAATGAGAAATTAGTTTGCGTTTTATATTTCTCCAAAAACATTCCATGAAAAAAGTTTGGTTATATGATATAACATGTCTTTTAAATACAAAAGTTAGAGGGAAAGTTCATAGGCTGACCAAGATACTCTTATGGAATATGACCAAATGAGGTTTATTTTTCCACATAGTCCCCCTTGCTGTCCACACACTTCTTCCATCGGTGTTGCAGTGCTTGGATCCCATTAGTGAAGCAGCTTTCATCCTGTCAGTCAAAATAGTCATCAACAGCAGATATGACGTCATCATCATTGCAATACAGGTTCCCAACCAAATGTTTTTTCATGTTGGGGAACAGATAATAGTCGGATGTGGCCCAATCAGGAGAATAGGGAGGATGATCAACCAGTTCAAAGCCAAAGTCACACACAGCAGCCATTGAAACCAAGGACTTGTGTGCTGGAGCATTGTTCTGATGAAACAAGACCCCTTTCATCAGTTTTCTTGGGCATTTGGTCTTGATAGCCTTTCATAGCTACCTCAGCAAATTGGCATAGTACTCTCCATTAAATTAATTTCATTAATAACAATAATAATGTTAAGGATGATGTGATTGTTTATTTAAGAATCATATTGTTGAGTAGATATGAGAGGCCAGATCCGGTCAATTTTAACATAAAACAAGCTAAGTATTTTGGCCAGATACGGTCAGTATAAATGCTAATGAGTTAACTCGTAAAGGCTCTTCTGATTTTGATTTAGAAATCAGGGAACCAACAATGAAAAATTCTGAATGTTATTTCTTTTAATAATTTTTAATGAATGGCTACAGACAATTCACTCCTGTTGCTAGTATTGTTCAGAAATGTACAAATGTCTGCAAATCGTCATCATCATTTTAACATCAAATTTTCCATGCTTGCATGCATTGGATATTATTGCATGGTATTGAGGCAGAATTTTTCTGCAGCTGAATGCCTTTCCTGTTGCCAACATTCACCTGTTTCAATGGAAGATAATACTTCCCTATGGCTAGATATGATCTTGCAGAATATTGGAAATGAATGATACTACTTATGACAGTGACAGTCATTTTACAACACTCATGCGATATCAAGACCAAGGGACACAAACATCCACACACTCACATATATACAAAGGGTTTCCATCTACCAAACACACTCACAAGGCTTTGGTTAGTTGAACTGAACTTGGAATCATGTCATTGGGAAACAAACTTCATACCACACAACCATGCCTGCATCTAAACCAGTAAAATAGAAAATTAAAACAAAAAATTCTTCCTCTGCCTCAATAATTTTTAAGTCTAATCAAGTAATCTATAAGTCTTAATGCAAGACATGTCCATTTTATTTCTATTATGTCTTTGTATTTATTTTTTTTAATAGGACCTTCCAAATTATGTTGCTGGTTTCCATGACTGTCCGCTAGCTACTGCTGTAAAACTGTCTGCCTTAATTTTCAAAGCAACTCATGAGAACACAGAGTTAGATAATACAAATTTCAGGTAACTTGGGTCATACTTTTAAACATTCCAATGATTTTTTTTTTCTTTTTTCAAGTGTGATAATATTATTTTGTATTATGATGATATTTTAATGGTAGTTTCTGTACTGTGGTGATGTTTTCTGTACTGTGATGTTCTTTGTACTATGGCAATATTTTCTATATTGTGATGTTCTCTCTACTGTGATAATGTTTTCTACAATGTGGTGATGTTTTCTCTACTGTAATGAGGGTTTCTGTATTGGGTGATGTTCTCTGCACTGTGATGTTTCGTATACTATAGTGACATTTTCTGTACTGTGATAATGTTTTCTGTACTGTAGTGATATTTTCTGTATGCTGGTGATCTTTTTTGTGCTGTGGTGATATTTACGATGATATTTTTTTGTACTGTAATGTTATTTTAATATTATGCAATGTTATTTTATATACTGTGGTTTTATTTTCTGTACTGTGGTTGAGGTTTTTGACAACATTTTTTATGTATATAGCTGAAAATATGCATTTTTAAATCAGACAGTCAAATAATGAGGGACAATGGCCATAATGTTTGAAGGCCCCTTGCAGACTGGTGGGACTGAACACTTTTAGGCTGATGTCTGGAAAAAAAAATATGAGTGGTTTGTGGTCAGGAGTTTCAGGGGTTGGGACTGGGCAACAGGAAGCTGGGAATTACGTTATATTGAGTAGGCAGAGATCAGATGCTCCAACAGACATTCATCTTTCTATAAGCCTCACTTTCAAGACATCACTATTTACCTATCTTTTGGTTTATTCTCCATTTAATTTCCGTTGCCATATTTTTTACATATATTTTCAACTCACTGCATTTTTTCTTTTTATAAATTATAGTTGGGAGCTATTAAGAAGAACTAGTTTAAGTTAGTATTACATATGTTCAGTTTGAGTTATTAAGAGCCAGTGCATAAAGAGCAAATGTGGTTCAGAATGGAAAGTTGGATATAGTATCAATGGTGGTTAGATGAGAGCATCAAATAAATTTGGCTGGAAGTGACATGGAATAAGAAATTTAAGAGATCAATGCTTCTTTCTATCATTATTATTATCATTAGTAGTAGTAATAATATTATTAAGGCAGTGAGCTGGTAGAATTGTTAGCACACCAGGCAAAATGCTTAGCAATGTTTCATCTGTCATTACATTCTGAATTCAAATTTCGCCAAGGTCAACTTTGCCTTTCATCCTTTTGGGGTTGATAAAATAAGTACCAGCTGAACACTGGGATTGATATGATCGACTCATCCCCTCCCCCATAAAACTGCTGCCCTTGTGGCAAAATTTGAAACCATTATTATTATCTCTGCCTTAACGAAGGTAAAAGTATTGTTTTCAGTTGTGTTTGTTTGTTTGATTGTGGACAAGATATCTCAAGAACTGCTGGATGGATTTGGATGAAACTTTTAGGGATATTTGCCCTTGCGACTGGCATGAACTGATTAGATTTTGGGATTGATCTGGTGTTAGACAAAGATTCTGCTTATCATTATTATCATCATTATTATTATTATTATTATTATTATTATTTTCTGCTTTAAGGGAAGTCATAATACCAGAGAAATTCATACCACTCATGACAAAAGAGAACTGGATGAGGGTAATACTTTCTTTTGATTATTTTTTTCAATAAAGCGCTACTCTTTATGTTTTAAGTTCAATTTTCAACAAGAAATTATTGTTTGAAAATTTTAGGAGCGATTGGTGAGTGAATATGTTGTAGTGTGTAGTCTTGTCTTTCCTTTTTTGTTTTTTAAGAAAAGTCCTGTTTTCCACTTTTTCATCTGCATTTTATAACAACTTTGTACAAGACTTCACAGTCCCCTAGCTGTGCTGTCTTCAACTGTAACAGGGAGAACAGAAAATTAAAATTTTTAATGAAAAATAATTGCACATATCTTGCATGTAAATAAGTGTGAATATTTCATGGAATTGCACATATGCACATACATTAAGTGATAGGTGATATAAAAAAAAAATTAGTTGAACTAAAAAAAATACACTTTTCATTATTCACTCACCACCACCAAATCCACCACCACCACCACCGTCATCTCTCTCTCCCCCTCTCTCTCATCATCATCATCTCTCTCTCTCTCCCCTCTTTGCTTTTCTTTAACCTCTCCATCAGAACATCACCCTTATGCTAAAATTATATTTTTAACTCTCCTCCTGTATATCACTACCTTCAGCTTTTTAACCATGTAATAGATATTACATTCCCCCTACTTCACATCATGGACGCTTCTCTCCCTGTCTTTTACTCTCTTCTTCTTTTTCTTTCTCCCCCTTTCTGTCTCACTGTTTGCCTTATCCTCTTTTTCTCTCTCCTTTTTCTATTTCCCTCTTGTACTCTCTTTCCCTTCAAATAATCATATGAAAGTAATAGTCATGTTCCCTCTATCTCACGTCATGAATGCTTCACTCTCTGTCTTCTTCTCTTTCCATCTTTTTCTCTCTCCGACTTTTTCTCTCTCCATCTTTTTATGTCCCCTTGTTCTCTTTATTCCTCTTCTTCTCTTATCATGCGAAAGTGTTACCAATGGGCTAAGTAACAGAATGACAAGCAGAATTATTATAAGATTAATTAGCATAAATAAGCGCAAATTTGTTTGACTCCAATTAACAACACATTTTCTTGTTTTTCTCGGGTGCTAGTTGCTTAAGAGTTCCAGAGAGATTTTGGTGTAATGATAAATAAAAATATTCTGTTTTGTACAGGAAATCTATGGTGAGCTGCAAAGCATGAAAACATATACTAAATCAGAAGCAAAGGTTGCATTTGTGAACATTACAAAAGGCTTCCGAACTTACGGTTCAGTATTTTTTGAAATTCAGGTAAGAGATAAAAATAAACAATGGCCTACAAATACCACTATATATTCATTGCATGAGAAACAGAATTCATTATACTTATGATAAAGAAAAAAAAAAATTTTTTTTTGCTTTTCAACTTTGCTATTATACTGCAAGTATTCAATATCAATAATACCCATCTAAATTTTGCTATTATAAAAGTTTCCCCCAGAATCCGTAATTAATGACATAATCAATAATATATGCATATAGATTTTTTTTTTTTTTTAATCAAAGATATCAGATACACTGCCTATCCTGCTATATATGTTGAACCTGTTATTGTGATTGTACAAAATATCTTTTGAAGTCACTTTATAATAGAGATAGGATAATAATCACTTTATTTTACTGCTTTTATCTTTTCACTATCATAGATGCCTGAAAACCCAAATTCTTTACAACTTGCTGTCAACCGAACTGAAGTTTTAATCATGGATCCAACAACAAAGGTAATTTTTGTAAATATAATAAGGTAATAAATTTCTGTAAAGATGTTTTGGGATTCTATAAGAATTATCTAGAACTTACAAAGGTAGTCATTTGATTATTGTAGAAACAATACTCGATTTTCAGAGACTTCAGGCCCCCACCTTTTATTCTTTTATTTGCTTCAGTCATTTGATTTTTAAGTTTGGTATTTATCTTAGTAACCCGAAGATAAGCAGCAGAGCATCATACCATACTTAGTGTCATACTGTTAACTCATGTGACATGACCATGTAGAGACTACTTCATTGATTTATCATTACTGAGATGCCCATATAAGGAATAAAAAGATAACAGTTCTGCTATGTGATAAAAATTGTGTATGAAAATGACTGCAGTGACTATAGTGTCATTTGGAAAATTGGGGGCTTTTGTGGGGTTACAATGAATGTTGCATAAAATCCTTTTGATACCAAGCTGCTTGGGATACTTCTGGTTCTAGGATACAAATTGCCTCATGTTTCATATTTAAATTAAAATATTTCATCCTTATTTTATTTAAAAACATTTTGTTAAGTTTTACTGTGTGCCAAACACTTGCTTAATGATTCTTTCTACAATAGGCACAAGGCCTGAAATTTTGTGGGAAGGGGCTAGTCCATTGCATCAACCCTAGTGCTTAACTGGTACTTAGACAAAGTTGACTTTCACAGAATTTGAACTCAGAATATAAAGAGTCAGAAGAAATGCTACTAAACATTTTGTTCAACATGCTAATGATTCTGACAGTTCAATGCTTAATAAGAACTGTTAAAGTAAGACAAAGTAAAAAATTTGGATGAATATTTGACTAATGCTTCATTTCATTGACACTGGAAACAATGCATCACCCAACCCAGGAACTAAAACCACAATATTTTTTTCTACTCTAGGCACAAGGCCTGAAATTTTTTGGGAGGGGGCCAGTCGATTAGATCGACCCCAGTATGCAAATGGTATATATTTATTGACCCCCAAAAGGATGAAAGGCAAAGTCGACCTTGGCAAAATTTGAACTCAAAATGTAAAAACAACTTTGCTTTTCAACCTTTCAGGATCTATAAAACAAGTAACAGTTTAGCATTGGAATCAATATAACAGACTCATGCTCTCTCCCCAAATTGATGGCCTTGTGCCAAAATTTGAAACCAATCTAAGTACAAGCAATTTTGAGGGGAGGGCATTAAAGCATTAGTTCAGGGGTTTTCAACCATTTTTTATCTATGGACCTCTTTGATTTCTGTATTATTTTGGTGGACCACCATAGCCATTCAATGTTTAAAAACTAGTCTTATAGAAACTTTTTTTCAAAATTCCTTTTCTGTTTTTCACCCATTAACTAGTGTAGGTTGAACTATGTAAAATATTAGAGAAAGAAACCTAGCTATTTCTTGCAATATACACTAGTATGTATACCTAAAACACTTTTTTCAGGGGCCCTTATAATACTACTGTGGGTTTCTAATTTACTGTTTTGTTACATGGACTCCCAAAAATCTTATTTGGGCCCCCAAGGGCCATATGGACCCCAGTTGAGAATCACTGCATTAGTTTATACTAACAACCCCAGTTCTGGACTTGTACTTTGTTTTATCAACTTCATGTTGATAAAAGACAAAGTTGGCCCCAATGTAATTTGAACTAAGAATATAAAAACCCAGAAGAAACACAATTATCAACATTATCATTTTAACATCTACTTTTCCATGCTTGCATTGGTAGGCAGAATTTGATGAGGCTGATTTTTCTAAGGCCAGATGCCTTTCCTGTTGCTAACTCTCACTGGTTTTGAAGTAGGTTAATTTTCCCCATTACCAGACATATTTCCATGAAAGATTGGAAACAAAGGACATCACTTGCATGAAGGTGATACTCATTTACAAATATAATGTAATGTGAAATCAAGAGTGTGTTACTGTAAAACACACACACACACACACGTAGAAAGAGTCCTTTTAGTTTCCCCTCTACCAAATCCACTTACAAGACTTTGGTCAGCCAAGAGCTAGAGTAGAAACACTTGCCCAAGATGCCACACTGTGGTACAAAACTTCTTACTACAGTCATACCTGCACCTGTCATAGTTGTTATTTTCCAAAGTCCTAGAGTGTAAGTATTTCTGATTTTACTAACATTCTACATAATATAAAACTAATTCACTGTTTGTTTGTTTGCTTTTCCAGCAAGTTTTCCACTCCATGCAGTTTCAACAAATAAGAAACTGGATTCATGAAAGTGGTAAATTCAGCCTCAATTTTGAAAACGAGAGCACAACTGATTCAAAGAGAATTTTCTTTCAAATTGACAAAGTAAGTAGATCCTTCAAATATTATATCACTAGCAATGCACCCTGGCATTGCCTGGGTGTTATGACCTACAGCCATATTGTATTATGTGTGTATATATATATATATATTACATATTCAATTTTTGACTTCAAGTGGAATGTACGCACCACATACAATGCACTCTAGCATTGCCCAAGTCATTGATAACAGTAACACCACGACCAACTGGTATTGCAGTACATATTTCTGATAATGAAAAATTGATTTGAAATTGTACCAATCGGTAAACTGACCAATGAAGGGATAAACACTGTGGGCAGACTTGTGTGTATGTGACCTTAACTTACCCTCACATAGATGTGCAGTGTTGTTGTTGTCTTTGCTGAAGTTATCAGGTCAGACATTTGTTTTCCATGACACCAGCTGCATTATAGTACATGCTCAGTCACTGAAAAATAGGGAGATTGTAGCAAAATCTTTATGAACTTTGCAACCTATGGAATGAATAATAGGCATGAATATAGACTAATAACGATAAGCAACTTTGCATAAGTTGGTTTAAGTAAAGAGAAAAATGTTAACTGTAAAAAAGCTCAAAAGGTTTTAGTCATTGCTTCATGTCTTTACCACACTCGAACAAATATAGGCTCTTATTGTGCTTGATCCTTGGGGAAATTTTAATGAATTTAAACCTGAGAATGCTCGTTTGGCATTCCTGAGTCATTTGCTACCAAGAAAATCTACAGGGACAAATTGTTTTTGGTAGTAATGCCAGAAGTGATCACAATTATACCAGAAGTGATCACAATTATGCCAGAAACACAGTTCATTAGTTGATTTTCTGTTGAAAAGTAGGGCTTTGTGCAAAGAAATGGTATCACAATACTTCAAAGACATTGTTTAATCATGGAATACTGAAGATGTTCACGTTGGCAGTTTAGTTGTGGCACAAATGCCATTATTGATGGAAAATGTGCCAATAATTGTTCTAAAAAAAGCATGTTTTTTTTGGTCATTTTACATTGACAAAAAGGGTTTTGTGCATCACAAATGCACTCATAACACTCTTTTGTACATTGCTACATTTTTTTACACTGAAAACATTAAAATTGGTAACATAGATTAGAAGCAAATCCAAATATTGCTAAAAATGACCTCAAAATTTGTGCGATCCAACCTCATTTTGGAGGTTATTTTCGTAGTAAAAAAAGATTTATGCAAAAAACATACTTCATTTGGTAGCAGAAAGATTACTGAATCTTTTGATACCTCATACATCAAAATTGGCAACTCAGTTTTCAAATCCATAAGGAACATATGCACCACACACAGACACATGCACACACAAACTCTGTTTTATATATATGTAACGGTTGTATGTTTTGATAATTTGGTGTAGTTTTCGATTGTGACAGGTTATAAGATGAACGATGAAGAGTGATCGAAGTTGTAAATAAATATTTATTTACCGTTACTTTAATAAATGCCATACCACGACGCGTAGGTTAGAGTAATAGTGTAACACAGTTCGTAAAGCATGCAAGCTGAAGAAAGTCAATTTCGGCCTGTATATGTGTGTACACGATTTTGTGGTAGTAAATAGATAAAGATAGGGTAATGTTACAGAGAAAAGCAAGTGAGCTAGTCAAAGTTGTATAGTGTGGGACGTTGTGTCTTATAGTTGGCTGGTTGTAATCTTCTTTTCTCCCTCTGGCCAAGGTTCTAGCTGGTCAGCCAGACTTCGTTGTCACTGAGTCGACACCATGTGACTGGACTGGTTGAGTCGTCACCGACTGGTGACTAAACTAAATTTTTCTTGGGATTTCCTTGCTTTTATAACAGTCCAGAAGGATAGATATATTATTGAGAACAATGGATTCAGTTGGTGGTCCTGCTATCTTTATTCTAGATTTTCGTGATGTAGGAGAGGTTAGAAAGGGTCAAGTGGTGAAGACATTGTTTCGGCCTAGCTAAAGGCATCTGGAAAATATTAAACTGCTGTCAGAGAAAAACTATTGTTCCACTGTGGGAAAAGTTCTGTTGCAGTGTTGATTTAAATTTGGCTATAGTGGATCGAATCCACTTCATGCATGCAAGGTCCACTACATATATATATATAAATTAATTGGCTCAGTCTGTCTCTCTGTGTGTGAGGAAATTGGCTTAGGGAGAGGAAAAGGTGAGTGAGTATGTGTTTCATAGTAAATGATGAAATAAGTATTTGATTTGTGTTATGATGAAGTAAAAGATACAAAAATTGAATAGGCATGGTTGTGTGGTAAGAAGTTTGCTTCCCAATTACATAGTTCCAGGTTCAATACCATTGTGTGACATCTTAGGCAAGTGTCTTGTACTATAGCCTCATGCTGACCAAAGCCTTGTGAGTAGATTTGATAAACAGAAACTGAAAGAAGCTTGTTGTGTGTGAAGGCAGTGAGCTGGCAGAAATGTTAGCATGCCGGGTGAAATGCTTAGCGGTATTTCGTCTGACGCTCACATTCTGAGTTCAAATTCTGCCAAGGTCGACTTTGCCTTTCATCCTTTCGGGGTCAATTAAATAAGTATCAGTTATGCACTGGGGTCGATATAATCGACTTAAACCATTTGTCTGTACTTGTTTGTCTCTTCTATTCTTTAATTATTATAAATCTTCCACTGAGGAAGAACCTGGTTTCCAACAAAAATACAAGGCTTCATCTTTGGGATGTTGTTAACACAAATAAATTCACATTTGGAACTTGAGAAAAGTCTTGCAAATTCTTACTGTTCCACTCACAGATTGGACTTGTATGAATCAACCAGTCAATTTCTCTTTCTGAAAATCCCAGTTTATCCAGATTCTCCATTAAGCATTTACTAACAAAACCTAGTGTTCCAATTATTATTGGTATGAATGTGAAGCTGGAGGTTTTGAAGCAGCATAGATGTCTTCTTTTTCTTTGGTTTTCAAATAGATATTTATATCTGCATGTATGTATGTATGTATGTACAAACATATGTATGTATGTACAAACATATGTATGTATGTACAAACATATGTATGTATGTACCAAGTTTCATACTGTTTCCATCTACCAAATTGACTCACAGGGCACTAGTCAGCCTGGGGTTACAACAGATGACATTTGCCCAAACAAGTTTAAATTTAATTATACCTGAAACATTTGGAAACTTATTTTAGCTACTGTCAATATTCTTTCAATCTTTAAATGCTGGTCTGAAATCAAAAGAATCCAAAATTCAATTTTAATTTTAACATTACTTTTTCTTTTCTAGTTTCAGGGGGAACTCTTGGATGACCTGATTGTAGCAAACATAGAGTTTTCTCTCAATTCCAAGTTCAAGAATTTCCAAGTATTTGCAGGTGCTAAGAGAGGAGAAACAATTTGCTAGCAATCATTTACTACTTCATATTTTACATAGTTTGTATTCTATATCAAACATCTAAAACCACAAAAATAAAAAAGAAAAATCCATTAAAAGTATACTACTAATTATTGACCGTGCTATCAATATTGCATATCTAATTAGCAATCTAATGAACTTCAATTTGTTCACTGTATTAAATCATATATTATATTGAAGATATAATACATTTTTAATTCAAAGTTATGTCTACTCGCTCTCTCTCCCTCCCCCCTACACACACACAGACTCACTCACTCATTCACACACACACACAGACTCACTCACTCACACACACAGACTCACTCACTCATTCACACACACACACACACACAGACTCACTCACTCATGCACACAGAATTTTGCACAAAGGATTTTCAACTATTTATTTTTTCTTTTGCAATTAATATCATATGATTTACCAGCCAATAATAATATGATTTGTCAGTCAAATAGTCCTACAAATTGTTGCACTGGATTGAGATTTTAATTTTTTAAGTGAAAGAACATGGAGGGCACGAAAACTGCTTGCAGCACATCTATCAAATCTTGCTTTGGGCTTGAAATTATCAGCATGCACTAACGCACACACACACACACACACACACACACACACACACACACATCTGACAAATGATTGCAAAGCAGTTTCGACATGTCTCTATGCATTATACATGACTATCAGTGTTGTAAATGAAGATACATTAACGACATCAAATGTGAAAACAACCATGACTGTTTAAATAGCAAACTATTCTGCTACAAAACAAATACACATGTGGCAATGCAATCTAGGGAATTTATATATAAATGCTATACAAATATACAAAAATATATCTATGCACTACACTATTGATTGGCTGCAATCATTAAATGTTGTATGAGTTGTCAGTCAATCAGGAATAGCAATTCAAAAATGTTGCTTAATCATCTTGTCTTGGGCTTAAATCTTGGAAACTCATTGCTGTGGTATTTATGGTGTCAGAACTTAGCTAGATCGTATTGGGAATAATTGGTATCATTTCAATTAAATACTTTTATTATTATTATTATTATTATTATTATTATTATTATTATTATTAAAAAAAATCTATAAGCTATGTTGCAAACAGTACACCCAAAAAGCAACATGCATTTTGTGAAGCATTTTGTGAACGGGTCAAAAAGGCTTAAGTTAAAATACTATAAGCGCTAAAGGGACTTAACTCATCTACTGCTGTGACGTGAGTACAAGCAGCAATAACATATTTGGTTCTTATTTAATTCAAGTGTTGCTGAATTTATGATACTGTGGGAAGTTGTGGAAATTTCAAGATTTAAAAAAAAATTTTACAGTAAATTGAAAGTGTGCATTGTTTAATTTTATTAATACAAAATCATATGCTATGATAGTCTGGTATTTTCTTCTCATCAAGGTATAAATAAAAGTATATTGTATTGTGGGTTAATTGAAGAACTTTGTTTAATTTCAATTCTTATTTTGACAATTGGTTTCTAGAAGTGCACTATGCTTGCTTTTCATTTTCTTTTTTACTTTTAGATGTCATAAACATACAAACACGAGTTGATGAGGGAGCCTCTGTGTAGTTACTTGATATGTTAGAAACCATAAGCAACTCTACCTACCACACAATATCTTCTTGTTATATTGTGTTTGAATAAAAGCTGGAAATGTCAAGGCTAGATTACTCTAGACAAGTTTGTTTATCAGGGCTAATTCAAAGCTAAGTAGTAACTAGCAAACATACACATGCTTTTTTTATGGTTGTCCATTGAATGCAACATACATGCATGCAGATGTCAATGGTGTTATCTCCATAAGTAACCTGTATGCTTCTGTGGATGTCAGACAGCCTGTACTTCTCTTCTGTCAAGAATTCAATGATGGCACATTGCTTCTGCATGCAACCAATATTTGCCTCAAATAAGGCAGTGAGCTGGTAGAATCGTTAGTACGTTGGGTAAAAATGCTTAGCAGCATTTTGTCCGTCTTTACTTTCCAAGTTCAAACTCCACTGAGCTTGACTTTACCTTTCATCCTTTTGAGATCAATAAGATAAGTACCTGTTGAATACTGGGGACTGATGTAACTGACTTACCCCCTCCCCGAAATTGCAGGCCTTGTGCCAAAATTTGAAATCAATGCCTCAAATGAAGCTGAACAGGAAGAAGTGTGCACACACAGGGATTCATGTGCATCAATTACTCGTATATATGTGCATGCAAGTTACAGTTGGCAATATTTTAAACTTTTTTTAACGAAGTCAGTAGGGTTAAATGGAACAGACTTACTGAAAAAAGGCTAAGTCTGTACAAATAAGCAAAGTAGAAAAGAGAAAATCATCAATGCTCAAATAAAAAAACAAACTATTTTCAAGATAAAGGAGAGAGAAATTAAGAAAAGGAGAAAAGATAAACTGTTTTAGCAAGTCATTGGAGGTAGTGAATGATGGAAGTTTGATGGAAACTGATTAACAAAATGTTAACTGTATACTAAAAAATAAAACAGAGAAATAAGTAGCAACAGCAGAAATAGGTAAGTGTTAGTAAGTGTATATCTGAGCACAACACTATGTACATAGTAAAATGGTGTGAGAATATACAGGGTGCGATGGATAAATTGTTGCCATTTTATATTTTTAACTTTGGACATGCACATTGTTTCTTTTTGATTTTGTCAACTACACAGTATAGTTGGGTTAGTTGGGCACTGTTTGTGATAAAAAAAACTGCACCATGACACAATTTACTCTGCCAGAAATTTGGAAATGACATGCTGTAATGCTTGGCATTCATGCTGGAAGCTCCAATATGAACATGTACTGAGAGTGGTAAAAATCAAGCAACTAATCAACATCATGGTGTCTGGAATAATCACTAGTGACGGCAATGTTATGCATCCATTCCTCTTCCCACATGACCTCAGACTCAACATGGAAGGCCTTCATCAAGTGCCTGGAGGAGATAGTGCTGCCCTGGGTCAAGAGGGTGGCTGCTGGAAGATCCTATGTTTGGCAACCGGACTCTGCACCATGCCACACAAGCAAGAGAAACCAGTCATGGCTGTCAGACAATTTCTACGACTACATCAAACCTAACTCCCCCAGGCTGCAATCCTCTTGATTGTTATGTGTGGGGAGCAGTTGAGCGAGAGACCAACAAAGCTCCTTGTAACATCAAAGATAAAATGAAGACAAGGATTATGGCAGCATTCACCAACTTAGACAAGCAGACCGCCCAGAAGAGAAGAGTTGCAGGAGATTCCGAAGTCGTCTGGAGTCCATTGTTGAAGCCAAAGGAGACTTTATTAAATAAATTTACTCTTTAATATTTCAAGATATTTTTATGTAATTTTAGTAAATATATCTGTTATCATGAGATGTCAGTGTTATTTTCATTTCTGCATAATTTAGATGACAGTTTATTCATTGCACCCTGTACATGTGGTGGTGGTGGAGGAGTGAAAATATAAAGGAAAGAAATAGAGGAAAAATAATCAGCTGTTAATGCCAATGGGAAGACGTTTCCATAAAAAAAAAAAAGATCAGAATGTAAAGAGCTGAAAAAAATACCATAAAACATTTTCCCAATTCTCTAATGATACTGCCAAACCATCTCTCCAAAATAGTAGTCTCTGATTTGGACAAAAGACCAGCAATTACAAGGAAGGAAGGAGTAAGCAATATCATCAACTACATTACTTTATTGGCACTTTGTTGCTCATGAGAGAGTCGGGTGGATGGTGATTCCTGGTAGTGATGTAAACCAAAGACAGAAATAGGATGGAGAGAGTAACCTTTACTGCTGAAATGCTGTGCAGTTGGTTTAAGAGGGCCTTTAAATCACATATGAACATGTGAAACAAATGCTTTCTAAACTGGTCAACCAGCCTGCAACCATTCTTACCTATATACAAATCACAGTAAAGTTGGTATTTTGTGCAATAAATAAAATAACTGGAAGTGCAGGTGAAACAATTCAAATCTTGAAAGATGGGATTAAGACTACACATTATAAATAAAAGGATAGGGTGTTACAATGGGGCTCTGAACAATTGGACTTTCCCTTTTGATATTTGTATACTCACTGGAGGTAAACAGGGAGGAATTTTTTTGTTTTTGTTAACTAGTACAGCAGCAAAGTACCTCATCATCATCATTTAATGTCCATTTTCCATGCTGTTGTGAGATGGATGATTTGACAGGAGCTGCCAAGCCAAAGAGCTGCACTAAGCTCCATAGCTGGATGCTCCTCCTAATGCCAATCAGTTTACAGAGTGTACTGGGTACTTTTTATGTGGCACCAGCAGAAATACTTTTTATGTGGCATCAGCATGAAAATAATACTTTGGCAAAAGAATTTGACAAGCTCAAAAAATATAAAAATTTGCTCGTTGAAATTGAAAAAAATGTGGTATCCCAAGATGGTTACAATATCAGTCATTGTAGGAACACTTGGAATCATCAAAAACGGAAGTGAAAATCATTTGAGAATGCTCACAGGCTTACCTTCCCTACAAAAAGTGCAAAAGATTGTTTCAACTGGTACATCACACATATTTAGAAGAGTATTGTTGCTGTGAGAATCATTGCCTTCTAGTAATTCATTTTTTTCCCTACATAATTTCATTTGATTTTGTAAATTAACAATTTAGTGTGTTTATTTTAGTAGCCTATCAATGTATACAGTAAGTTTCTTTACCCTAAGTGTCAGGAAGACACATGGCAAGAAACAGAAACAAAATTGAAGGAAGAAAAACTTATAATAATAATAATAATAATCCTTCCTGCTATGGGCTCAAGGTCTGAAATTCTGGGAAAGGGGTCTATTTGATTTAATCAAACGCAGTACTTGACCGGTACTTATTTTATCAACCCCAAAAGAATGAAAGGCAAAGTTGACCTCAATAGAGTTTGAACTTAGAATGTAAAGACAGACAACTCATAATAATAGTAATGATGTTAGCCCCTACTCCCCACTTAACTATAAATTCAGCGGGATCGTTGCCGGTGCCCCTGGACTGGCTCATGTGCGGGTGACACATGAAATCTTTCGAGCGGGATCGTTGCCGGTGCCCCTGGACTGGCTCATGTGCGGGCAACACATGATATCTTTCGAGCGAGTTCGTTGCCAGTGCCCCTGGACTGGCTCTTGTGCGGGTGACACATGAAATGTTTCGAGCGGGATCGTTTGCCAGTGCCCCTGGACTGGCTCATGTGCGGGCGACACATGAAATCTTTCGAGCGGGATCGTTGCCAGTGCCCCTGGACTGGCTCATGTGCGGGCGACACATGAAATCTTTCGAGCGAGATCGTTGCTGGTGCCCCTGGGCTGGCTTGCGGGTAACACATGAGGTTTTTCGAGTGAGGTCGTTGCCAGTGCCCCCGGACTGGCTCATGTGCGGGCGACACATGAAATCTTTCGAGCGGGATCGTTGCCAGTGCCCCTGGACTGGCTCATGTGTGGGCGACACATGATATCTTTCGAGCGAGATCGTTGCTGGTGCCCCTGGACTGACTCTTGTGCGGGTGACACGTAAAAGCACCCACTACACTCTCTGAGTGGTTGGCGTTAGGAAGGGCATCCAGCTGTAGAAACTCTGCCAAATTAGATTGGAGCCTGGTGTTGCCATCCGGTTTCACCAGTCCTCAGTCAAATCGTCCAACCCATGCTAGCATGGAAGGTGGACGTTAAACGATGATGATGATGATGATGATGATGAACACAACCAGTTAACAAATAAACTATTGAGAAACTGAAGAACAAATGTAGAACAAAGCTCTTCAGCTTGTTGATGATCATAAACCAACAGTAAAAATCTAACATGAAAATTCATTTGCAGCTTTAAGAACTTATAAGTAGTCACTTTAAAATCACATGCTGCAATATAATAATATAAACTGACATAAATCCATCCATGCAAACAGTTGAAAAACTGACCAAACATCAAAGGTGTCTCAACCCATAAGAAATAGCAGCCAAATCTTCCTCGACTCATCAGAACATATTGGATAATATCTAGAGAAAAGATGAAATGGTTTATGACTAGGAAACCTTTCATCACCAATTTTGTTCAATCAGAGCTGACATTGAGGTAAACAACAACAACAACATCAACAAAGAGAAATTAAGCTTCAACATCAGTGATGTTCAAGTGCTGCACTTGGAGACATCTAGGTGTCCCATGGAGTTTAAAAATATAGTCTAAGATTTTAGAAAAATCCAGACTAATGCTTGAGTATTTTGAAGGTATATTATCGATAATGTTGTAAAGAACAAGAGCTATAAGTTAAAGAAGACATCTTTTATATTTTGCTTGTCTCAGTCATTGGACTGCAACCATACTGGAGCACTGCCTTGAAGGGTACTTACAGAACAAATCAATTCCAGTGCTTGTTTATTTTTACCTAGTACTTATTTTATAGGTTTCTTTTGTTGAACCAGAAATTTAAAGGGACACAAACAAACCAATACCTGTTATCAGGTGGTGGTGGTGGTGAAAGACAAACATGACAAACATAAAGGCACACATAGATATCACTAGCTCGTGTGTGAGCTGCCTGGGGCGGCCCTTCGGTTTTCCACCCCCAGGGGCCACACAAAAAATATATATTGCCTACAGCAGATCCAAAATTGGTGATGCTCAGGGCAGACCACCCCCTCCACCCCTTTTTCTCTAGCTATACTTGTGATAGATAAATATGAACACAAACACACACATATATAGTCTGATCCATGTAAGCAAAGAAAAGTGGATGTTGAAATTATGATGATGATGATAATGATATATATATGTATGTGTGAGTGTATATGTGTATGTATATCTATCCATCTATCTATATCTATATATATATATATATATATATATATATATATATATATGTGTGTGTGTGTGCATGTGTGTGTGCTTGTATATGGATGACATGTTTGTCATGGATGATATATTTGGATGATATATTTGTCATGAATGACAAATGAGAATTCAGTAAAATAAAGCGTTGATCATGTTCTATGGACAGGAATGTGTTTTTTGAGGCCTGCTGGTGCCTTGCAAACCGTTCGGAAACTGGAACAAGTTGAGGATTCAGTTTGCTCGAGTGCTTGTGGATCATTTACTATGTAGTTTCTTGAGTGGGTTGCAAGGCCTGCTTTGCATCATGCCACAGAACTAAAATGACAGGTAAAATTTCCATTTAGAGGAGCAGTGTTTTGCCAGCATACCTTCATGTTTGCACAAAGTTGGTCCTGCTGTTGGAGTCGATTTTGCTCAAATTTTTGTACTGAGGAGAAGTAGGACTGGCACAAGTTCATGTGTTCTGATGCTTTGTTTTCCCAAAAATAATAGGGAATGTTTTATCACTTCAGATTGTCTTTTAGTTTGTCTTTGAAGTGCAAGAGTTGCCTTCCAACTGACCTTCCTGTTGGGAATTGACCAAAGAGAAGTTACTTCAGAATTGTGATATAACTCATATGTGAGAGATGTCCTGACCATCTGAGCTGTATTTTGATGAGGATTTTATTGACAGTATTGATCTAAGCATAGGAAGATGCATTTTGCTTTTCAATTTTGATTTGATTACACCCATACTACTGAACAACCATTCAGCTTCTGCATTTGAGTTTGGCAATGTCAATAGATTAATGGCAAAATATGCAACATCTCTAAAAGGATTTCCTCCAGTAGCATCTTTATATTCCAAGACTTCCAGCCAGAATGCCTCAGTATTTGACATATTTATCCATTTAACTAAATGAATGCTATTAAACTGAAGTTCAATTGAAGCAATTTTTTCTTCATTTAAATGCATCGTTTCTAAGACAGGTAAAATTGGCTCTTTGAAATGCTGCAAAATATTCTCTACTGAATAACATTTGATATTCCTCAGTATATTAATATTTCCTAGCAAATGGTGCTTGAGCTCTTTATAAAGTCTTAGTAAGACTAGTAAATTCTTGCAACTTGATATAGAGAGCTACTATGCCACTATCAACCCGATTGTTCTTAATCAAGCCCTGATTTTTAGAATGTAAAATTCCGATTTGTCCTGATGTGAAATAGATATTATACTTGCCGTGCAAGCCACTCTAGTAGATACTGATGGTACATTATGGAATAGATTAGATAGGGAAAATGCATTTGATATAGCAATGGGCTCGCATAATTCTACTCAGGCTAGTGACCTAGTCAGAATATATATCCTTTCATTAATCCAGTCTTCCTTTCCGGAAGTAACAGGGGATATATATAGGGATGACACCTTATTTTTTCTAGACAGAAGTAGTAAAGTACAGTTAGAAAGGCACAGGGAAAATTTCTTTAGACTTTTCAAAAACTTAGGACTAAACATTACAAAAGGTAAAGATTATTGTAGAGTGAATTTTCTTGATGCTACCTTCTGTTTTGATACTGGATTATTTGACCCATTTCATAAGCCAAATGGGCATATTAAGTATATTAACATAGCATCCAACCATCCACCCTCGATTATACGGGGACTAGTTAAGAATATTTCTACTAGAATATCTAGATTATCTGCTGACAATAAAATTTTCGAATCTCATGCATCTTATAATGATGCTCTAACTAGGGCTGGGTACCGTGATAAAATTCAATATATACAAGAAGCAGGCATAAGCAACACTGGTAATTCCTACAACTGCCATGTACATCGTATACCACCACAATGTTACCATTTGAGAAATCAATCTAATAAAGAATACAGGCCAAAAAGAATTAGTCATGTCAATGAACTACCAACGAAATCTCATAGACACATGCGACATAGTAATTCAACTGCTTGTTCCAATCCTGTACAACACAGTTGATCAAATAAACCTAACAATAGATATAGGAATCAAGATGTCCTCTGGTTCAACCCAACTTTCGGTTTGCATGTTTCAACCAGGATTGCTGGAAAATTTTTTGCTGCTTTGGACAAATGTTTTCCTAAATCTAATTGGTATCATGCTATTTTTAATCGACACACCATGAAGGTATCCTATACCAACTCTAATTTACATTACTAATTTAGAGCAGCTTATGCATTGCATAAACAATAGCAAAATGCAGCAAAGGTTCAATAAACCACCTACTGGATCTAGAAAACATTTGCATCTAAATACCAACCAAGGAAATGTAAACCACATTGATAAACATCAACTTCAACCAATTTGTAGTAGTAGAAATACTCATTGTCTTGCCCGCTTATGTTCTGGTGTTTGCTGAATTCTTTCTGGAGAACATTATTTTTCTTTGTGGTTGGGTTGTTGATGACCTCTTTCTAGCATATCGGATGTCCACTTAGTGGTAATCCCTTCTTATATGTAATACAATTTTTCTGAATTGTTTCTCTCCTTGTTTTGTTCTGTGTTCCTTTCTGTGGAAGAACGTAGGCTCGAAACAAAAATTTTTTTCAATTCCCAAGTGTTATACTAATACATCTGTTTGTTTTCTACACCACCTATCTTCGTGTGTTGTTTTTTGTGAATTCTCCCTATATATATATATATATATATATATATATATATATATATATATATATAGTCTCTAAACATAAATTCCACAAAAGAAGCATACACTTGTTTATAGATCAGTATATATTAAAGTTAGATAAGGCAAGTTTATAGGATTACCTTAGGTTTCATGTTCATAAAGGGCATCACTTTATCATAGGATCCCTAAACCAGTTGGTTAAAGGCCTCTATATATATATACATTTATATATATATAAGTATACATATGTATCTATCTATCTATCTCTCTCTCTCTCTCTCTCTCTCTCTATATATATATATATATATATATATATATATACATACACACATACATATATACATATATATATGTATATATACATATGTGGGTGTATATATATATATATATATATACATGTGTGTATATATATATATACATATGTATATATGCACCAGCATGACCGCAGCCACTTGGCTGAAACACATAAATAAATAAATAAATAAATAAATAAATGTATATCTATATATAAATATGTATATATATGCATTTGTATATATATATAAATATATATATATATATATACATATATCTATATACAAATGTGTGTGTGTGTATATATATATATATATATATATATATATATATATATATATATATATATAGATGTGTGTGTGTGTGTGTGTGTGTATATATCCAAGAAAGTTAAGGGTTGTGAATCCAATCCACTAAGGGATAATATCTATCTAATATACTGCCAGAAGAATACCCAGTTATTATTACACTAGTGTTATATATATATATGTGTCTTCTTCATGTATAATAACAACAATAATTGACTCATTGGTGTGCATGTATAGACATTTGTGTATGTACATTTACATGTACATATATGTATTTATGTATTTTTGTTTATTTATGTATATCTATATATGTTAAAGTATACATATATATGTGAGATTTTACGTTTTTTTAATATTTTTATATTTAGATATTTTAAATTAACTTTATGAACTTTATAAAATCTCTGAAGAGGCCGAGAGAATCATGCATCTACCTCTATTTCATCCATTTCATCTTTCCATTACTTCAGCCTACTGGAGTTATATAGATAGAATGAGGCATGTCACCACTAGACTGAAACAGCTGTAAGTCACCGTCCCATTTTCGGTCACTAGATGTCCTTTTTTAATTACTGATATGACATAATATGTCACATGTGTTTGTATACTGTTATTATTGTCCTCTTAGTTAACAAATAAACAGGTAAATTGACACAATACAATGTCTGCAAGTTGATGAATACCACCTATTCCCCTCCATTTTCTTATTGCTATATATATATATATATATATATCAACATAGACACACACACATATGTACATACATATGCACACACCTATATATACACATACATATACACACACATATAAACATACATACACACACATATATACATACATACATACATACATATATATATATATGTGTGTGTGTGTGTGTGTGTGTGTGTGTGTGTGTATGTGTGTGTATACATATATATATATATATATATATATATATATATATATATATATATATATATTTATATATATATTCTAGCAAATGCACCCATCCTTTGGAGAGTATAATTTATAATCATGGTGCACTCCTGTGGACAATGGAAGTTGAATTAGCCCGCAGTTAGAAGTCGTTTCATTTGGTATGCCTAGAATGTATAATTACCATTTTCATTAGTAGGTTATGATATGTTATTAAGAAACTTAATGCTGTTTTTGAACACAAATTTGGTACTTAGTAATAAATGAAAGTCCATGAAATGAGGTCGCAATTGCAGTAGGCATTAGGGATCCAATATCTTACTTCAAGTGTTTTGTATCATGTACTTATTTTTCTCATAATACTGACACAACTGCAGTGAAGTTTTTTTTTAATGAAAGTCATGTGTGATAAAGAAAAACAAACATTTATAGCAAACCTGCAAATAGAATAATGGCATATACAAAGATAAATGTCTGAGCATATTTATGAGCAATCAGTGTGTGTGAAAGAAGAAGGGTCATTAAAGGTAATGTACTGTTAACAGCAATCAGGGAAATGAAGCAAAATATAAATTAAATGCTTGTAGGAAGTCTGATTTCTCAGGGCTACAGTTTGGCATAGATGTGAAGAATGCAGTAGAGGAATAACTACTGTAGGACTACTTTGTAGACAACATTTTTTGTTTTTCTTTCAGGAGTATAGATGAATAAGTTGTCTGGATAGCTAAACCTAGAACAACCGACGAAGAACTGTCCATGTGAAAAGCATGATTTTCGAAGGTCCAATCTGACAATTTTCAGTGACTGACCTTGTGCTTTGTTAATTGTCATGGCAAAAGTGAATTTCAGAGGGAACTGAAGTCTCTGATCAAGGTCGGTAACGG
>NC_142937.1:56456634-56464134 GCF_046866305.1 Octopus bimaculoides | reverse complement strand
TGTACAAGCTGACGATCGTGGAAATTTCCTTGTCTTTGCTACGCCCTCTTTGGTGCTCCCTAGTATATGTCGCCCCGGGCGACTACTCGAGTTGCCGGTACCTTGAGCCGACTCTGACAGTGAGTCATCTGGATCATATTTAGACCTTTCGCCAGATTATTTAATAGGCTAACATAAGTTGTCCACAACTGCAGATTGTTGGCTACAGGTTATATCATGAAAAGAGTACAAGAGGTAAATAAATCTTATTATTTGACTTTTATTACCACTCAAACATTAAACAAACTTTTATTTATAAGACAGGGATTGTCTGAAAACAAAACAATATGAACAAAAACTAAATATGTTCAACGATTAATGGGAATTATATTACTGTTGGGATATAGACGTGGTCTGGTTCAAATCGGTGACGACAACGAGTGTTCCAGCTGATTCAATCAACAGAACAGCCTACTTGTGAAATTAACATGTAGGTGGCTGAACATGGATACCATTAACATAGTCCCCAGGGAGATCCAGCGTGACACAACGAATGCGACAAGTCCAGCCCACTGAAATACAGGTACAATTCAATTTTGGCAGCTGAGTGGACTGGAGCAATGCGAAATAAACTGTGTTGCTCAAGGACACATTATACTACCGAGAATCGAGTTCATGACTCTTAAGATCGCGAGCTGAATACCCTAGCCATTAAGCCACACGCCTTCGTTATAGACATAAGTATGCATGTATATATATATAAATATATATATATATATATATATATGTGTGTGTGTGTGTGTGTGTGTGTGTGTGTGTGTATGTATGTGTGTGTGTGTGTGTGTGTGTGTGTGTGTGTGTGTGTGTGTGCATACAACTACATTCATACTTATATGGAGAGGAAGAAAACTCCTACTCGATGGGTTTCCATGTGGTGGATAGGAGGAGAATGATATGTAGTTATAGGAGTTAGTGATGAATATTCTTTTCTACTCTAGGCACAAGGCCTGAAATTTTTGAGGAGCGTGCCAGTCGATTAGGTCGACTCCAAAACGCAAGTGGTACTTAATTTCATCCCGAAAGGATGAAAGGCAAAATCGACCTCGGCTGAATTTGAACTCAGAACGTAAAGGCAGACGAAATACTGCTAAGCATTTCGCCCGGCGTGCTAACGTTTCTGCCAGCTTGCCGCCTTGTTAGTGGTGAATATTGAAATAGTAATCTTGGACTAAACACAATCTTCTCTTTAGCAATACACTTCACAGCCACCTGATATAGGGTTACAGGTGTAACCATAGGAAGCGCGGTGGACAAGCAATTTCAGTAGAAGAATCATCCACAGACCAACGGCAATACCTACATGATGCAAGGTAGCATCGGTGAAGTCAACAGACAGGATCGCTAAGCATCCTCAGTGTATATATTACTGCTAATGTCTATAGACCTGGTAAAAATTTCATCCAAGCAAGATCAGCCAGATAATGTTACAATCTCACCAAGTTTAAGAAAACTTCATATCTCTTCAGTAACTCTTTTACAATGTCTATAATGCTGAATTTCATTACCCTTATCTGCAAGGTAACTCAATTGGCCAAACAGTTATTTGTGTTGTGTGAATATTGGTCAAAGGGCTCTCCAATTGTAGATGACAGATGAAGGTACCGCAATTTCTTGCTGAACGACCTGTACAAATAATTTTGTTCAAGGAGCTCATTCTCGCGATCAAATTAACATTGCCTATGCAGATGCTCAGCATACCACATGACAGATGTTGAAGTGTTTGCCAAGTAACATGAAACGAAGTTTCTTGCTCAAGAACATAGTTGAGTCTAGGAATCGAAAATGATGATTTTGCGTGCAAGACCCTAACCACTAAGGCATGCGCTTTTCGCATGAATATTAGTAATACTGGGTCGAACACCTCAGCCATACGTACTGAAGTTTAAATCTGATGTAGTATTTTATTAGCGGATTTATTAAGAATTGGAGTACTGTTACCTGAATTTAAGGCAAACTTTTGGAATAGCGAAGAAATCGTATTTTGGGTGGGAGGGATTTTTTTCTACATTTTATAGTATCCTACTTTTAAAAACACGCTTGGGCTGAATTAACAAAGAAATATACTCCGTTTTTCAAACGTCTTCACCCCACAACCCACATTGTGCCTTTTGAACAGCAACCACCACTAAATTTATTTTCTTTGTCATTACATTTTATCATGTTACAACATCCCACACATTGAAACACTCTTAATCTGCATTTTTAGTGGGGAAAAAAATTCCTATTTCCCCAACCCCATCATCGTACTTTTCAGACCTGACGACCTCACTCTGTGCCCTTGGTCGAGATGCAGATGTCTTGTCTGGGACGTCACAGTTTGCAGATGTCGAGATGCAGATTTCTTGTCTGGGACGTCACACTCCTTTGCTTCTTCTCACATCCTGGATGATGCGGCCAGGGCGAGATCCACAGCTTCTACGGCCGAGCAGAACAAAATCCTGAAGTACCGCGATCTGTCGGCTAACTACATTTTCCATCCTGTGGCGTTTGAGACGTTTGGTGGGGTCGGACCACTGACTGCGAGATTCCTGTCTTCACTGGCAGCTCGCCTAGCTGAGGTAACTGAAGTTCCTGAGGGCGCTTGGTTGTTCCAGCGCATCAACATCGCCATACCCGCGGCAACGCTGCTAGCGTGCCTCAATAGTCATCAGAGAGGTTTTCCAGCGCCCCAAAATTTTCAACCTAAGGTAGTGAATTGCATGTTTTTTTTTGTTTTTTTTTCGTGTGTTAATTGTTTTGTAATTTTTTCAATTGTGTTTCGTCCATTTTTCTAATTCAATTTTTTTATTTTTTTCTAATTTCTAATCACAACAAATTCCGTAATCTGTGGAAAGAAAAAAAAAAAAAAAACTCTTGCAGTAAAAAAAAAAAAAATTATACTCACCGAAACTCATTTTATTGTCTCATACTCTCTGAAACACTGTGCATAGGCTTGTAATTTGCATTAAAATATTTTATTTTAAGTTCATGTATTTATAAATATAAACACAAGTAACGTGTGAGACTCTAGAACAAACAAAACTGCCCCTTCGTGTTCGTTTGACTTGGTAGAAATAGCAGCAAAATCTCATTTAAGTTACGTCCTATAATTTTAGGTTTGCATGCAGTGTACCGTGAAAGAAAATCGTTCTATGAAAACCCCCCAGAAGTGACAGCAATCATATATCAGCGTTTGATAAAAAGAGCATAAAGGACACCAGCTCCGATCGCACGCGCGAAACTTTGGCCCATTATAAGGCATGGGATATTGCCGGGAACAATTTTGATATCAGATGAGTAGCTTCATTTATGAGTCTTGAAAACTTTTACACTCACGACGTTGTCAAATATCCTGTAGGGAAGTGGTTATACACCATTAGGTGTACTCCGCTTCCGTACATTAAATTTCTTGAAGAAACAACGGAACGCAGTCTCTAAACTATCAACACAACAATATTTATTACAATAGAATTCTGCTCACACTAGGAGGGAATTCGGCAGCACTTCGCCCTTTGGTTACTGAGACGCCGTCAATGAAGTTCGTGGTTTTCTGTGTAGCTCCAGTGCTGGGTTGTGAGAGAGCTCTGTTGTGACGTCTAGGCTCTTAGAAGGTCAGCTAGCAAAGAGGGTGAAAGAAGCGGGAACGTTTGGATATCGATGACTACGCATGCGCATGAGACTCTTCCTGTATTCCTTCCGGAACTAGTCCCTGCGCATGCGTGGATAAACTCTCCGGAAATGGCGTCTGCTATAGACGTCACTACAATCCCATCAATTTTGTTGATTCAAACGATGATATTGATACGCAGACTATGGAAGCGCGTTGGATACTCGCCAAAAAGTAGGTTAGGCGGCAATGTTGGACTATTAGTGAACGTAAATTGTCCGTCACCATTTCCAGTTTTTAAAGACTATTTACTTTTATGAATAGTACATGGACAAAGGTAATCATAGATACACTGTGTCAACAACACCATGAATAGAGACATGAATAATATCTGAGTCTCTGGAACCAATGAGAGAGCATCTATGTGGTCGTTCAACCTGCTGAAAATAGCAAACAAATGTCCACACTCTACCATTTTAGAAAAGGTCACAACGAATAATATGGTTCTGGGTTCCTTGCTCATAGGTAAAAGACGGTGATTGTCTCGGTTGGAATACTTTTGATTCTGTCTCCTTCAAACCACGATTAGTATTTGAGAGAAGGACACATTCGATGATATAATCCTGGGTCCTTGCATAGAGGCATAAAATGGATCGGTCACGTTTGGAACACCCTTTCATTGTACATCTACTGGATGAGGACTGCCTTGACTCTAAACAACAACGACAGCCTCACAAACAACAGCTATGCCATGAGCCAAAGATGAAACTTCTATATATAAAGTTATATGAGGTGGACGGCGAGACCTTTGAAAGACGTGGATTATAAAAATTATCCTCCCACCAAATTGTTTTGAAATTTGGGATACTGTAAAATGTGGAAAAAAATCCCGAAAAAATAAAAAGTGACATTCCGAATTATGTGTGACAGCTATCCCGAAAGTTCGACCGAATTATTGATTGTAGGTCTTCTCGATCAGTTTGACGTAAACAAGAGCAACCGCTGCCGATTGCTAGAATGAATCAACTTTTGCCCCAAACAGTGAAAAAAGAAAGAGACACTCGACTCAAAGTAGAAACAGAATGAAAGTGGACGAGGGCAATTGAGAGTATCTATCGAAGAACCGGTGTCCGAAATGTCGGGTTTGTTCATACCTCACGGTAACCAAACGTATTAGCATAAATAAAAAAAGAAAAGACACAATACTTGTAGGCTTTTCTGATTTCAACAGTGTTTGCGTTGACATAATTCTTATCAACTTCAAATTTTATCTCCAACAAAAGACGGAGACAAAAATGTCGTGTTAGTTAGAAAAGATGTTGCGACCACCGGTTTCTTTGAGATATTTTGGTCCCCCTTTATACTTCTCTTAAATTAAAAATAGACTTTTCTACATTTTAAACACCTGAAATTATCATTTTACAAATACTTCTTTCACTATTTTAATTCTGTCTTTCACACATTCACATGTGGTTAATCTTTGATAAAATATTTTGCAATAACACTGTCTAAGAGAATGTGTTTCCTGTCTCCGAAATACGTTTCTTCATTTCAAAACATTTCTTTTTATGTGCACGTTTTCTAACTAAATAAATATTTCTTTGTGGTAGGGTTCATTATTTTCTTATTCGCGAGTCGAAACATGTAAATGGGAAAATGTTATTCAAGTTCGTTTGTCAATGCAAGCACTGTTGAAATCAGATATGTGTTAATAAATCCTTGTTTTGATCTTAGTTTCATTTTTTATGTGGTATAGGGAAAATGTGTTTATAGAATGACAAAAGCATGAAAAAAGTTGTAATTTGGGAGTGAAAAAAGATTAATAAATAGATGGCAAATATGATTTCTTTACTTTTTATGTCGTATAGGAAAAGGAAAAAGATTTCACAATTTGGCAAAGGCATGAAAACAAATACACAAAGAAAAAAAAGCAAACATTTCAACCGTAAAAGGTACAATAAAGGGAGCAAGTTAAAAATTTTGGTGGGTGAAATGTGTAATTTTTTTTTAACTAAGTTTTTTCTCTCTGTTACTTAGCGAGAAACAATGCACGCAACCAAGTCGCATTCGCTTACGAATGACGGCTGTAGTTAATTATATTCGATTTGCTTGCAACAGTGACATTCAAGTTATTTATTGAATCATTATCATTATTTACAACAGAGAAAGTAAACAGTAACGTTCTTTTTCTTGAGAGGTTTTTCGAAACTTTGGAAACGTTTGTGTTTCTTGGAGGGGTGGGGTAGACTAGATTATTGCCAACAATTTTGATTATAAATATTGTTCAAGTTGGCGGAATTCTGCTTTAAGCACGCCATAACTTTTTTATGTTTTGGAATTTTCAGAAAATTTTTGCGAATTTGTTCTACACACGGGAATTCATACGACTATACAAAAACCATTTAAGGGGAATTTAGCTGTTATTTTTAGCACCTCTCATGACCACCTCATAGTGTCCTCTTTTGTTTGCCAATCAACGGTTTTGATGTCTTTCAATATCTTTCTCCCCATAAACACATTTGATGGCCTATTGCTGGGAGTTAAGCCAAAAATTCTGACTGTCCGTATTTTAAACTGTGAATTAAAAAGAAAAAGAAAAAAAAAATTTTTCATAGTTGTATGAATTCCTGTGTGTAGAACACAAAAAGTTTCTGGAAATTAAAAAAAAAAAAAAGAAGTTATGAGGAGTTATATGGTGTGCATAAAGCAGAATTCTGCCAAGTTGTTAAATTACCGTTCCTCTGTACAACCATAGTTAGCACTTCTCAGTACTTTCTATGGTTGTTCAATTTAAAAGAATGTAAGCCATCAGGAATTTCTTGGTAAGTTCTTCCACAAAATACTCAAACGTCCCTTATTTTGGGTGATTTCTTGAACATAAGTATTATGAAGTATTTCGTCGTGGGTGAATCGAAATTGTTCAAATAGCAGCTTATGTATTGGGAGTAAAGAATTTTGCAAAATGGTCTAATATTAAAGTAAGTGTATGCTATGATTTTATGCATATAAAGAATATAAGCTAACATATACTGGCAGACAGATACACACACACACATGAATGGATTAAGAATGGGGATTGACCTTTGTGACAAGTATCTTATTGTCTTAATTGAGAATTTGGTACTTTGGAACGAAATTAAAAACAAAATCGTTTTTGAATAATATAATCGTCTTGTTAGTCAAGTGACATCTCAGAAAACATTCTTTAGATTAATTCTTAAAGAAGCTAAACGTGTGGTTTTTCTCGAAGTTACTTTGGAATCAGTATAAAAACTAAGCCGTAAAAAAAAGTAAAACAAAAACTAGAAAGAGTATTAGAAATCATGTTCACGTTTTTCAAATCGCGATCAAAATGTAGAAACAAGCCATACATTTATACCACTCTTTATAAGAATCCAAACGCCCTAATAGATCCTAACTTTATTTGGAAAAATGGTATACAGCTACCGGGATACATTCCGAGAATTACTGACCAAAAGCTTTGCCACACAGTAAGTTAAATACTCGTATTACAGCAAATTTTTGTGATTTACTAAATTTATTTGTATTTTTAGCCTAACATGAAATAACTGCATTTATGCTCGTACATATACATTTACACACCAGAAATATTCATCGTGTGCACACTGTTAAATGAAGTGCACACAAACTTGTTTACAAACTGGAATAAGTTAGAGGGAGTGAGGAGAGAATAATTCTAAGAAATCAGGTAAGGCTCTTTGTTAGAGAAAAAGAATTATTTTCTTTTGGACGAAAGATCTTGCTGTAAAACTTACAATTCTATTTGCTCAGCTAATTCACACACCGGTTTATTACATTTTATGAATGTGATTTAACTTATTTTTACTGAACATACCATCACGAGTTTTCACAAA
>NC_142937.1:56431329-56456134 GCF_046866305.1 Octopus bimaculoides | reverse complement strand
ACATGTTTATATATATACTATATACATATATATATGTTATATATATATATATACATATATACATGTTATATATATATATATACATATATACATGTTTATATATATATATATATATACATATATACATGTTTATATATATATATACATATATACATGTTTATATATATATACATATATACATGTATATATATTTATATACATATATACATGTATATATATATATATACATATATACATGTATATATATATATATATACACATGTATATATATATATACATATATATATATATATATACACATCTTTATATATACACATGTATAAATATATACATATACATATGTATATATATACATATATATATACATGTAGATATATATATATATATATATGTATATATATATATATATATATATATATGTATATATATATATATATATGTATATATATATATATATATATATATGTACATATATATACATATATATATGTATATATATATACATATATATATGTATATATATATACATATATATATGTATATATATATACATATATATATACATATATATATGTATATATATATACATATATATATACATATATATATGTATATATATATACATATATATATACATATATATATGTATATATATATACATATATATATACATATATATATGTATATATATATACATATATATATACATATATATATGTATATATATATACATATATATATACATATATATATGTATATATATATACATATATATATACATGTATACATATATACATATATATATACATGTATACATATATATATATATATATCTACATGTATATATATATATATCTACATGTATATATATATATATATCTACATGTATATATATATATATCTACATGTATATATATATATATATATATCTACATGTATATATATATATATATATCTACATGTATATATATATATATATATCTACATGTATATATATATATATATCTACATGTATATATATACATGTATATATATATATATATATCTACATGTATATATATACATGTATACATATATATATATATATCTACATGTATATATATATATCTACATGTATATATCTACATGTATATATATACATATATATACATATATACATATGTATATATACATATATATACATGTATGAATATATATATACATGTATATATATATATATATACATGTGTATATACACATGTATATATATATATATATACATGCGTATATACACATGTATATATACATACATATATATATATATATACATACGCATATGTATGTACACACACACACACACACATACAAGTTGAATTTTGGGATCAAAAATAATTTTTTTCGACATATGTGTAATGCTGTCTTACAAATTGTGTAATTGTATTCTCATTGTGTACAAGTATTGTCACTTAATGAGCAACTTAAAATATTATTTGTTAAATTATTATATCTATTATTTGTGGCATTTAAATGAAACTTTACATTTATCCTGTGCCTTTTTCTTAACCCATATCATGGCTTTTTTCGCTGCGACATCATTTTCTTTGATTTTCCCCGCCTATGACTTTTCAGAAAAGGGGAGATTGGTAAAACAAAAAAAGCGAAACTCACTATCTTCAGTTCGGTTTTCGTGCATATTCTCACCTGTGAATGTTGGGTATTGGCTGAATGCGTACGATCACAAATACAAGAGGTTGAAGTGTGATTGTTTCAAAGTATTTCTGGAGTAACGCTACTCGACGGGATGTATCGCTCGGAAATCAGGGAGTCGCTCCGGAGACTGCATTGAGAGGTGACAGCTGCAGTACTACGGACATGTGATTATAATGTGATATGAAAGAATCGTATGGTGGATACTTCAAGCAGAGCCAACCGGAAGGAGACCTAGGGGTAGACGAAGAATGAGTTTCAGTTGGTTACTCTTAGGAAACCAAACAGAAAGTCTAATGACGGTGGCTTCTGACAGGACCCTTGGGAAGAAGTGCCTGAGGACTTCTCTCCCCATGACTCTCCCACTGTTATTCCCAGCAGGTCTAATCTGACCCGGCTATTAGCAAGTCATTCGGACTTGGAATGGGGTGGGAAAACACTGATTCCAATTCTTCCCTGCTTTGCAATCATACCCAGCCATTGGAAAGGCTTCGAGGAGAAAACTCTGAGGAAAAGTAGGATGCCTAAAAACTCCTGAAACAGTTCGACGTTGTCTGCAATCTCGTTCTAGCAACTCCTATGACGATGTTGGATCTGCCAGTGACGTGGAGAGAAGGGAGACACATTGCATGGACAACAACCTATTCTCCATATTATACTGCCCAAGACAGCCTATAAGAGTCGCTTGTGTCGCAATCTCCCATTCGTGCATCGGACTGTTCAGTCAGACAACGCTGTCCCAATGGGGGCTAAGACCTTTATCTTTGGTCATCAATGACCAGGTCCCTGGATGTCTTTAGCAGAGTTCACTCTATTTTAAAGTTCTCAACTACATCCCTCAGTTTCCCATCCCTGCCCATATGTGTCATGTAGGTAACGAACTCCGGCTGTTTAGGCTTGGTACCAATTGTATTAATATTATCGATCTACGAGAGCCCAAAAATGTTAAGAGCATTGCCCCTCCTCTTTTGTTGGCATATCTGCGTCATTAAGAAGCTTGCATTGCAACCGTGTAATTTCTAGTTCAATCCTACTACGCAGCACCTTGGGTATGTGTTTTCTACTATACCCTTGTGAATTTGGTTGTCGGAAACTGTATGGAAGCTCGTCATATATATATATATATATATATATATAGATGTATGCTTGTGCGTGAGTGAGTCCCGCTACTGTTTGTTAACCGGTGTTGGTTTGTTCACACCCCATAACTTAGCTCTTCGGCATTAGATTTAAGACGGTGGTATTACCTATCTCCGACGTCCGCCGGCATTTATTCACTAAAAGTGCTCTACAACTAATTAGAAATACTTATCACCGCTGTCTACGTAAAATAAATTAACGAAAATAATGCGTTTCTAATATACTCATATAAAGAAAATATGTGCACAATAATCCTTCGCCATACTGCGGTTCATCTATCGCGCGCTCAGTACATCGCAGATTTTTCTAGCTAATATATGTAGATTTATATCGCGGACGCCTCAGTATATCCGGGTTTCTGCGGCCGATAGGTATTTATATTTTTTTTTTAGATTTTAATTATTTCTGTGGGAGGTTTTGGAACGTAACACCCGTGACAGTCGAGGGATTACTATATATTTACGTGACAGTAAAACCTCCAGGACATTTATATGCTTCTGCGACAACTCGTTTTTTCGCCCAACGCTGAGAGACAGCGCCTGAGTCTTTGTAATAAATAACAGTCGGCCAAGAGGGAACTGAATACAGCGTGGCCGGAACATATAAGAGAATGATGCGAACGTGTTTATATACAACTAGAAAAATAATCCTGTATTATCATGCTACTAATGATGTGCAAGGCTGCAGAATTCGTATTTAGCAATTCCACCATCGCTGCTGGACGCTTTTCATCTACTACTGATAAACTTCGGTGCTTTTTAGCACTATACGTCTATATGAGAAGCTTTCTCAAGACGATTACTGTAGTTTTGTGTTGTTCTACGATATATTCATATTAAGATATATATGTATGTATGTGTATATACATATATATATATATATACAAGATGTAAAGATACTGAAGATTCACTATACACCACGTACCAAAATTATGAGTTGAAAATATGTGGAAAAAAATATAAAAAGTGGAAGAGAAATGCCTTCGTTTCATATAGTTTAATATCTTTTTATAAATATATACATATTATATGGATGTCGTGAAATCCAACCGGTTTTCGCTATTTAAATTAGCTTTTCAAAGGACATTACACAGTAATCAGTTCTCGTGACAGAAGGGTTTCGTCATTTTGGATGTTTGAAGAATAAGAAGAATGAGTCTAGAGAGTGAACCAAGGGAAGCAAAAGGTGGCAAAGGGGACAATTGGCTCCTTAGTATAATTTTGAACATGGTCAAATTTGTATATTGAAGTGTGGTTTGTACTTTTGTTTTGGCGTTCTTGTACTGAGATTGAATCTTTGCACTGGTATAATGGGAAGATAGGAAAATTCGGCGTTTTATTACTTGCGCATCTGTCGATATGTCTGCTCAGTGCTATCTGCCTGTATTGAGGGAAACGAATCTGTTCTTTATGCAGCGTGACTCTGCGTCTCAAAGTAGGCTCGTTTGGCCCATATATATGACCTATATATATATATATATATATATATATATATATATATATATATATATATATATATATATATTTATATATATTAATTAAATATATATATTAAATTGAAATTGGATGTGGGGAAACGTAGTAGTTTAGGCTGTAGGTATGTACATATATGTATTGATATATGCATATATTTATGTAATTTATATTATATTATATATATATATATATATATATATATATAAAAAGCCTAAACAACTAAGTTTCCCCACATCCAATTTAAACCTTTGTAAATAGGTTATATATATATATATATATATATATATATATATATATATATATATATGTATGTGTTTGTGTGTCTCGTGTAGACATCTAATGTAATAATTGTGCAAATGTCAAAAGTTTTAGAACTGGTTATATCATACTGCGAAGGAATCTTGTGACAAACGTTCATTAGAATACTTCGGGGATTTAATAATTTTTCTATCAATAATGCATGTCATTTAGTTTTATCACGAGCCGTTTTGTTCATGAAAAAAAATAGCTGTAATGAAAGCTTTTGAAACTGGTCATGTGATACTGCACATAACATTAAAAAAATAGTTTATATTATATAGTAAGGGGGCGAGATAGAAATTTCTCTATGCTTAGTTCTTCAATTATTAAAATTTACAATGAATATTCACAATCGTTTGTCATTGGACATCTTTGATAGTATCTTTATTTCGCGATATTTTAACATAATAACCTACAATAGTTTGGAAAATCAGCTTGTGGCTGCAAGGTAGAAAGCATTTATGAAAGCAGCACTTATACTTGAAACAGGCAAAATTATCCGTCAATCTCTCTTCGGTATTTAATCATTTGCTAAGGAATTGTAATCTGGTGATTCTTTGCATAATTTCGAACATTTAAAGTCAGGGATAACGAATAAGAAACTTAGATATTTCTAAATTAAGATTTAAAATTTGTATGATTTATATAAATAAGATTCATACGTTTTATACTTCGTTTTTGCATCTGGTTTGCGAGATTCCTTATGCGAATTCGTGTGCTGAAACAAATTTGTTGTGTCTGGAGAGAGTCATAGTGCTTTAATATAACACACTCACCGGTTCAATTTCCACTCATTATTAATTTATTTGGGATAAATAAATAAATGAGTAGAAATTGAACCGGTGAGTGTGTTATATTCAGGCACTAAGACTCTCCCCAGAAACAAAATAAGATTTATAATTAATCAAAATTTAAGATTTTTGTCTGCTATAGGCAAAAGGCCTGAAACTTTGAAGATAAGGACTAAAGCAGTGCTGCCCGACCTTTTCCGAACATGGGCCAGATTTAAGAAAGAACGGCGCCAGTGGGCCGGACGTACATTTCTAGTCTTTCATTTTTTTAATAGAACTACTTGAAATGGTTTGAAAAAGTATTCAGAACTGAAAATATTGATTTTATCATTTTATTTACAGAAATTGCTCATTATATAATTATTATTCATAACTCAATTTGTACATACATATGATGCTACTTCTACTACGTTATTGCTATCAAAAAATTATAGTCTCCAAAATATTACATGTATATGATCATAAAAAATAATTTATGCACGAGTTTCCTTTTGCTTCAAAAAATGCTGCCACATGTTCTCGAATATCGTAAAAGCGTTTCAAAGTACGGTCACGACTGAGCCACCTGATCTCGGTAAAGTAAGGGATGCCAGCGAATTCGGAGTCTGTCTCATCGAGAAAATTTCGAAACTGTCGATAATTTAATGCACGACTCCGAATGAAGTTGGCGGCTTTCACGATATTATCCATGACGTGATCAAACTTAGTGATTTTGGAGCAAAGTGATTCCTGGTGTAGAATACAATGCTACCACAATATTTGGTCTTTCTCATGTTCAGGGATTCCAGTCTTCTTTGGATGAAACCATGCAAGCCTTGTTCCTTGCCGATTATCGCCGGTGCACCATCAGTAGCAATTCCCACCAGGCGATTGTAAGTCAGTCCCGCCTTTTCGAGCGCAGTATTGATTTCTTTGAAAACAGCAGCGCCTGTGCAATTTTCTTTCATAGGGCATAGAACAAGTAAAACTTCAGTGATATTAAGACTTGTATCAACACCTCTCACGAAAATCGCCAGTCGCAGCGTATCTGTAATGTCAGTAGATTCGTCGATGGCAATGTTGTAAGCTTCGAGGTTTTTACAAAGTTCGTTCAAATGTATTTTCGGCAAGGTCTTCAATCCTTCGGGTCATAGTATTAAGCGACAAGCTAACACATTTTATAGCTTTCTCTTTCTCTGGGCATCAAATTTCAATCGCCGTGGTGAAATACTCTTTGACAGAATCTCCTTCAGAAAAAGGTTTCATGCTGCGTGCAATCTTTTCAGTCATGATGAAACCTACTTTGGCGTATTTTCTCGATTCATCATCTATTTTCCAAAAAATATCTGTTGCGAGACTAAATTCATTTGAAGTAAAAGCACTTTCTCCTTGCGTTGATCTTTTTCATAATGATTATGGGTCAAAGCGTGCTTTAATGTGTAATGCCGTTTCACATTCTCTACTTTTGGAACTGCGACTGTTTCACCATAAATCAGACAGAGACATTTTGTATTTGATTCCACAAAGAAATACAAATTTGTCCATGCCTCGTTAAACCTGCAATTTTCCTTGTCTACCTTTTTGATTTTTCTAGCCGACGCCATGGTTGAACAAAATTTGAAATTTATTGTGAAAAAGAAACTAATTTGCTCATCGGTATCAGAAGGCTTCCGTATCAAAAGTTGTGCCGGAGTAAATTTGAAATTAAATCACTTCAAATACCAGCTTTATTGATGCGGAAAAGTCACGTGATATTATTCCTAAGAAACGATAGATTATTGTGGTGCGCGCGTCTTCGACCTGCTGAGGTGAGTGCTCTGAGGCTTTTGATTGGACGACCGAATCGACCAATTGTACACGCTGTGATAAGTCATTTTTTATCGACTTTGGATGTCAGCAAACGGAAAGGCACTATTTTTAAACCTGACGCAACTCCATTCGAACAAAACTGAAAACTTCGAATCGGTGCTTCTAGAAATCAGGACCGTCAGTCACTTGGCGTTATCGGGCAAGGTCTCAAATGCCGCCGCCTTCCATCTATTCGAACTCAGTTTAGAGTTGTTCTCAGCCAGGGGGCGGGCGGAAACCCAAGTTCCGGCGAAAAATTGTAACATGAAAAATCATTATGGCAATTTAGATAGAGCCTAACATAGAAATAAATTTCAGGTTTTGTTTGTCCAAACGAGCGAGCGTGGGGAATCAGTTTCTATGCTTTCAGGTTAACGCAGTTAACCTGAAAGTGTTATGTGAAAATATTATGTGAAAGTGAAAAATATATGAAATGTTGCTAACATAATGCCAGTGCCCATGGCCCTTGCTTGAGGGCGGGGGTGAAGGAAAGCATGTCCCCTGGGCAGCACCTCGCTTGGGGGCGGAGGCGGAAAAAACATATGCCATGCCGCTCCACTTGGGGGAGGGGCGCCACTTTTGCAAGCGAGGGGCCTCCAGTGACATTTCCTCCAATTGATTTCCTACATTAGCCCAACGCCACAAATTTATAAAATTACGGATCTTGTCGATGAAATCGAATATTATGTTATTCCAGGTACCTTTTCATCAACCACGAAGAGATGAAAAACGAAGTTAACCCATATACAAATTAAATCCAGGACAACTAAATATTGTTTCTAAGTTAGGCTCAAGACCACTAGTATTAAGAGGCTGATGCTAGTCGATACCACCACCGACTCCAGTATCTAACTGATACTTTATTCAACCGACCCCGAAAGAATGAAAGTAAAGTTGACTTAGGCAGTATTGGCACCCAGAACGTGAAGAGTCAAAAGAAATTTCGCTCTAATGATTCTGCCAGCCTACCTTCCTAAATAACCCTTTCTGTTATAGACACAGGGCCAGGAATTTTGGGAGAGGGGAATTTGTCGATTATATTGTCCCAGTATTTCACTGGTACTTAATTTATCGACTCTGAAAGGATGAAAGGCAAAGTCGACCTTGGAGGAATTTGAACTCAGAATGTAATGACGGGCGAAATACCGCTAACCATTTCTTCCGCCTTCACCTCCCTAAATAATGTAAGATATTTTTGTCCGGCGCCCTGCAGATTGGACCATCTTCAACCGTCTAAGATTACACTTTTATTGATGAGAGCGAGGTCTGTAGTCAATTCAATTGACTGTAAGTGAATCGCTGGTACATATTTCATTATCCATTGTGGAAAAGTGTAAGCGGTCCTGGATTTAGACTTGTGGGGCCCTTAGTTATATAAAGCTTGAAGACTCTTTGTTAAAAAATTACATCAACTGATTGTTGACAAGAGAAAAATAGGAGGAAATGTACCAGAATAGTTCACTTTTAAGTCGGACATTGACATTTAAAGATACACTAAGCATGACGTGCAGAAATCTTTTGTGTAGCTGTAAATAATGTTACCATTTTTTTAACAGAATATTTTTGTATAAATATACAATGCCGGAGCAAATTTTTAAAAAATAAATAAACACGAGCCTTTTTATTTGTTTTCACACTTTTTGAGCGTAGAAAGACGTTTTGTTTTTAAAATGTCAATGCATATTTGCTGTTTAACTAAAAAAGAAATTTTAATTCAAAAAAGGAAATTTTAATTCGAAGTCAATGTATTTCAATAAATACATTGATCAAAGAATTTAACAAACGGTTTATACATTCTCTTAAATATACTAATTTAATTAGAATTATTACAGATTACTAAACAACAAAAAATGGCAACCGACATTCTCTCTTCCAGATTAGATATAAGATTCTACTCATTGGCCTGTTCATTTACTCCCGTGACGATAGATATTTTTCGTATTTGGCGACGACAAAAAAAAAAAAAGAATATGAAGCTATTGTCATGCCGAACGAAAGAAAAGATGTATGAAATTCTAATTTATTTAATTCAACAATTCGTAATGCTTTTCTACGTCGAGAAAAACACTATAATCTTAACGTAATTCTTGCAGCTAGGTAGTTTTCGCTGTCGTCGTCGTCATCACCCACTGGTCTTGACTATTACGGTTACACATGAAGTTGATCGGCTTAAAACGTACACCTCTATTCTCTTACAGACACCACTGGTTAGCAGAAAAATAGATCTGTACATAGCTAACGGCGCCAGTAGATGGAATTGTATGCGAAATCCTGTTCTACTGGAAATCCCGCTGGTCAGTGCTTGCTGATGCCACCAATAATAGAGGGAATTGTGCTCGTGCTGTTTAGCAGTTTTTGCATCGGATACAGCGTTCCGATTTCTGGGCAGTGAATTGGTATTTGGGACTACCAAATATTCCAGCTACAATCACTACGAAGCTGACAAAAAGGAGGTTTTATTTCCAGTTCACTAATTACTTGGATATTCTCAGTTAATCAGCACACTATATTACATATCCAAGACCCTACTGTCAGTATTTTTTTATTCAAAATGTTCCTGAGATATTTTCCGTCAGCCATATTGTTGATATTCGTAATCAGTGTCACTAAACTCTCATTTATTGAAACACACACACACACATGCTAATTACTATTCGTCTTGGTAACTCGAGAAAATCTTAAAATGTCTTCCACTCTATCCTCAGGTCGACCAAAGCCGTGTGAGTGGATTTGGGTGATGGAAACTGAGAGAAGCCTGTTACACATATATATATATATATATATATATGTGTGTGTGTGTGTGTGTGTGTGTGTGTGTGTGTGTCCCACTCCACCGCTTCACAACTGGTGTTGTTTATATCTCCGTAACCTAGCGATTCGGCAATAGAGAGGGATAGAATTAGTACCAGGCTTCAAAAATATGTACTTGGGTCTTATCGTTCATGCCCCAGCATGGCCGGTGTCTAATGGCTGAAACATAAAATAAGATAAAACGAATATACACACGTGTGTGTGTGTGTAAGCGGAAAATGTTATCAGCTCTTCTTACTGACATCAGCAAGTTATCGTTATCGAAAAAGGCTTTCAATTAAGTGATCAGAGTAAGCGGTTTCCACAACGATATGGGCCTTATTTCTTCACCTTTGACCTCGTACTATTGTCTAGTTTTCATTTCCTTTTGTTACTTCTGCTATAAATATGTAGTGCGTCGTATCTAAAGCGGATCTGTATTTAAACATACGAGTTCGCGACAAAAGTTCCTGTAAACCAAATGTAAATACGAAATGTCCTTTATCTATTACTTGTTTCAGTCACTGGACTGCAGCCTTTTAAGGCGATGCCCCCACTATACTGGCCATGCTGGAGCAGCGGACGTTACACGAAACGAATATATATATATATATATATATATATATATATATATATATATATATATATATATACATATGTGTGTGTGTATGGCGCAGGCATGCATATATATATCTTGTTGCTTCGTATGTCGTAAGAAGCTTGCTTCCCAACTACATGGTTCGGGTTCATTCCCACTGCGCGGCACTTTGGGTAAGTGTCTTCTACTATAGTCACGGGCCGACCAAAACCTTGTGAATGGATTTGGCAGACGGAAACTGAAAATGGCCCATTGTATATATATATATATATATATATATATATCAACTTTAAATAGAGCTCAAACCTGATCCATTGAAAATACTATATTCTTTTGCCAAATTTTTGGTGTAAAAAAAATATATTTAAACACATATATATCGTTCGTGCGTTTGTACTGGTTTTAGCTTTAGGGTTTTAGGGTTAGGGTTCGGGTTTTAGAGTTAGGGTTAGTTTTAGGATTACGGTTAGGGTTATGATTATTTTTGCCATAACCTTAACCCTAACCCTATAACTCATAACCCCAACCCTAAAACCCTAACCCTAAAACCCGAACCCAAACCCTAAAACCCTAAACCCTTACTAGGGAATAATGATATAATTAAACAGAATAACACACTTGACACCGAACAGCACTAACTGTATTCAGCTGAATAGACGTCAGTGATTGGTTGAAATTACAGAAATACGACAACTTTAACATGAAATAACTTATTAAGAAGTAATTTTTGTTAAGAAGGCTAAGAGAAAAAGATGTTTTATATGACACATTCTACCAGTATCCCAAGTTTGAAAGTGTTTCGTTAAGAAAACAAGTGTTGGCTGTCAAACCATAAAGATCCTACGATGGGCTTCTACATACTTTTCGTCTACCGAATTCAGTCATCCCGGGAGTGCAGCAGAAAACACTTGCCCAAGGTGCCATGCAGGAGGACTAAACCCGAAACCACGAGATTTCTAAGTAAACTTCTTAACCACACCACCATACCTATCAGTATAAAATCCACAGGGCAGTTTGTGTCCGGCAGTCTGTTGATTCAGCTGTCCGTCGGGGGTAACATATTTCCTACCTATACAACTGCGACCTCATCCGGTTTTGTTTCCTCATAACTTTCTGAAAATGGACTTCTTTGAAATTTTCTACAAATGCCTTTCAGATGGTGTAGATTCTGATTATATCGGAGTTGGTTGTGAAAAATTTTCGGCACTAGGGAAGAGAAATTTCATATAATTCACAAGGGTCGACTTTGTTTCCTCATAACTTGCTGAAAATGCGTATATTTAATAAAACTTTCAACAAATACCTTTCAGACGGTGTAGATTCCGATTATATCGGAGTTTGTTGTGAAAATATTTCGGAGCTAGGGAAGAGAAGCTTCGAACAATTCGCAAGAATTTACTTTGTGTCTTCATAACTTTTTGAAAAATGGGTATTTTTTGAAGTGGTGCTTCTACCCGTATACCTTGGGAGGCGGACTTCCAGGGTTAGGGTAAAAGACATACCACCAGAAGTAAATGTAGCCTGGCTGGTGGCTGCCATACACCTGGGCATGGAGAAGGTGGTGGACTTACAGACCACCAGAACATCCCATAGGAACTGGCAGGGACAAACCCTTGAAATGGTGGTACAAGTTGCGGAGGAAAACTCAGAAAATATGGTAGAGGACATCACAGTTAGGGAGACAACGTTGAAAGTTAGATTGGAGGGAAGGATTCCGCGGTGCTATAAATGTTGCCTGAAGGGCCACATTAGAGTGGAGTGCCCTCTACCACTAGAAAAGGCCAAAGAGAGTGAGAAAGTGGTAGGTGCTCCGCAGCCCGTGGAGGAAAAGGAAAGCGATATGGCACTACAGATGAAGACAAGTACCAGAATCAAGGAAGAGGAGACAAACGCCAGCTGGGAGATAGCGGGGAAGAAAAGAAAAAGGACACATGTGGTAGAGGATGACTTCCAACCCACATCCATCCGGGCCCCGTCCCCACCCACTCCCTTCAGACACTAACCCTCCCTATACCCTGTCTGGCATAAAAAGAATTACAAACACACAGGGGCCTGAAACTTACCCATCCCTTCTTGTAAAGAAAAATATGTAGTAATGTATAATGGACATAATGAAGAACTGTGCAATGAGGTGAACTCGTGGGACGGAGTAGGAAAGTGGATGTAATGGGAGCAAGGGGTCTGCCCGAGAGCATTCTCTACGTGTTGACGGATCCGGAGTACGTGAGGAGATTACATAAGTACGTGGAAAAGCTGGACTGCGAGTGATGGGTTAAGAAAAGAGACACCAGCACAATGCCGCAACAGATACGGTATGTTGATATTCTAAAAAAAAGTACGGTACAGACATTTTTTAAAAAATGGTGATTAAATAATTGTTTTCAAAAAAAGGTTGTATTAACAGGTTCAATCATGTAGCTCGGAGGCGGGCTGAACGGCTTCATTTCATCTTTCATTATATTAATTCATTCCATAAAATAGAGAGGCTTGCTTCCGGTATTGCGTTTGTCAGTTGGATTGTTGGTTTTGTTTGTTACACACGTGTTTTTTTGCTGCCTTGGCGGTTTTTCCTCTTGTTTAATAGATGGGCGTCGAGTGAGGAGTTACGAAAGTTTGAATTGTTCCGTTTCGGACGTTGTAAACTGCCATTCTTCGGACTTTGCGTCGTCTGAGGAAGAAATGGTGGAGTGTATAAAGAAGATAGACGAAGCAAGGAATTATGCTGCAGCGACAAAAGGAAAAAAGCGAAGATATAAGGCTGGAGGATGTGAGCAAGTTCAAGGGAATGCTTAAAAGGGAGGGGAACGAAATGAAGGTGTTCCCCGCCAAAGAAGTTTTAAAGGAAGCAGCAGAAAGAACAATAATTTACCGAAGAATAACACGAGCACGTGGTACATGTAATGTATTAGCAGACGCTCAGGAAAGGAAAGAAAGATGGCTTAACGTTTCGAGTAGACGCTCTTCTTCGGAAACAGAGGAAAGTCCAATAGAAGGGAAGACGGAGGAAGAAAATCGCCAACGATTCACATATGGTTACATTTTGAAATGACCGGAAGGGCATGGGTGAAGAAAAAGTCCTTTCTAAGACAGGAGAGTGTAGGAGAAGGGGGTATGCGTGGGTATGTGCGTGCAGGTGTCTGTGTGTGTGTAATAGCACGTGTGTATGTGTTGTGTGTGATTTTGGCTGTTTATATGTGTATGTGTGAGTGAACTTTGTGTCCTTACTGTTGTAGGAAGAATTTAGTAGTAGGAGTGACTGTCTTTTGTGTAGTGTTTCTTCACATGTGCGTAGGGGATTGGTCAGTACAAAGGTGTTTGACTGGCAGTTTGAAGTATGTGTGTGCGTGTATGAATATGTTCTGTGTGTGTGTTTTGTGTGTAGTGAGTGCATGCGTCTATGTGTGTGAGTGTGTGTGCGGTTGTGTCTGTGGAGTATATGTGCGTTCCTCTGTATGTGTGTGCGTGCGTGATGTCCATGTATGTGTAATTGTGTGCGTGTATAAATGAGTGCGTTGTGTGTGGGGGAGGTATGTGTGAGTTCATATGCGTGTGTGTGTATGTGTTTGCTTGTGTATATATGTGTGCGTGTGAGTGTATGTGAGTGTGTACATGTGTGTGCGTGTGTATATGCGTGTGTGCATGTGTGTGTGTGAACGAGGGGTTGTGTGTGGAGGTATATGTGCGTGTATTCGCGTGCGTGTGTGTGTGTGAGCGCGCGTGCGTGTATTTGTGTGTGTGTAGCTGTGTGTATGTGTGCGTGGGGTTGTGTGTGTTAGATATGTGTGCAATCCTGTGCGTGTGTGTACGCATGTGTGTGTGCGTTTGTGTATGTATATGTTCGTGTTTGTACGTGCCTGTATGTATGTGTGTATGAGTATGTATATGTATGTGCGTAGGGTTGTGTGTGGGGTTGTGTCTGTAGAGTATATGTGCGTTCCTCTGTGTGTGTGCGTGCGTGTGTCTGCATGCGTGTGCCCATGTATATGTAATTGTGTGCGTGTCTGTATGAGTGTGTGTTGTGTGTGCGTGTCTGTATTTGTTCCTCCGCCATCACTTGATAACCGATGTTGGTGTGTTTACGACCCCGAAACTTAGCGGTTCGGCAAGAAAAGACCGATGGAATAAGTATTAGGCTTACAAACAATAAGTCCTGGGGTCGATTTGTTCGAATAAAGGCGGTGCTCCAACATGGCCGCAGTGAAATGACTGAAGCAAGTAAAGGAACGAGGCTTTTCAAGTGGTGTAAACCAGTGCTACACAAAGTGGTGGTTGGCGGACAGGGGCCGGTCCGTGAACCATCAGCTGCCGGTACGAGGCGAGTTCCCAGAAAAGAAACATTATAAAATGGTTGTGTAATATTGTATTATTACTCTTTTACTTGTTTCAGTCATTTGACTGCGGCCATACTGGAGCACCGCCTTTAGTCGAAGAAATCGACCCCAGCACATATTCTTTGTAAGCCTAGTACTTATTCTATCGGTGGCTTTTGCCGAACCGCTAGCTGACGGGGACGTAAACACACTAGCATCGGTTGTCAAGCGATGTTGGGGGACAAATACAGACACACAAACATATAGACACACTGTCACTATCATTACCACCACCAAAGTCGTCTTCATCATCGTCAACATGCCATCCCCCTGCTCCGCGGCCACCACCACCACCACTACCACTACTACCCGCCATGGTCACCAATGCCATCACAACTCTTTTTACGGTTTTTATTTGCGTTCATGAATGGGTGTTTCTCGTCTGATCAGGTTTGTTGAAAATGCATCAAGTTAATGCATTTTCTCAGAATATGTATGTTGATTTAGTTGCTGATGTCATTATTTAGTCAGTCTAGTCAGTCCTTATTGAGCAGCCATGTGATTAAATATATGCTAGCCATGATCATTTCGTCCTTTTGTATTCTTGGGCAGAGGCGTAGTCATGTTCTAAGTTTAGGGAGAGCGAGCACATAAAAAAGCGCCGTGACACGTGTCAAACAATTTTAAAGTCATTTCTCTTATATGACACGAAATATTTCATTAGTTATAAAACACGTTATTGTATTCTACATTCATTAATTTCCATTTCATTAACAATGCCATTATGTGTGAAACTTACAACTAATGATATAGCTAATTAAAGAGTTAAAAAATAAATTGTTGAAAAGCTGTCAACTTTGAAAAATGTGCTGGTGGGGAGCAGCCATCCCACTTTGTTTCCCTATTAGCTAAGTCACTGCACTTGGCACCCTAGTGTTCCATGTGTCACTGGTTTTCGATGACGGTAGAGTGTTGAGTGAAGCGATATGTGGTTGTGATTTCAATTTCGGGCCGGTAAAATAAATATTTTGGGCAGGTAGAATGAATATGTAAGGGCATTTTCGTTAGCCCATATCAGAATAAGTAAAGTATAGTTCTTAAGCGAGTTCGTCATGGTCGAGCGATATACACCACAGTTCAGAGGAATAGGATCGCCTGAAGGTTCCGAATTCAATCCCCACTAAAGTCACACCATTGAAAACGGACGAAGTGGTGCTTCTACCCGTATACCTTGGGAGACGGACTTCCAGAGTTAGGGTAGAAGACATACCACCAGAAGTAAATGTGACCTGGCTAACGGTGTGACTGAGTGGGGATTGAACTCGGAACCTTCAGGTGATCCTATTTCTCTGAACTGTGGTGTGTTCGCTCGACCATGACGAACTCGCTTAAGAACTTTAAAAAAACAGCAGAAAACCGAGGGATCATGACCTAGGTGAGCCTAGTTCCCTTGGAGCGTTAGGAACTAACACTTACTTGAAACACTTGCTTGACTGAAGTTCTCCCTATGGAAATGGCAAAAGTGTACCATGGAGGCAAAGCCACAGTTTAGTCTTTGTCGGACCACCATGAGCACGTGTTACTCGGTCCTAAGCAGATGTATGTACACACACACACACACATATACACGATGGGTTTGTTTCCGTTTCCGACTACCAAAAATCCTCTCACAGGGCTTTAGTTGGCCCGAAGCTATAATAGAAGATACTCGCCAAAGGTGCCACGCAGTGGGGCCGAACCATACGGTTGGTAAGCAAGCTTCTTACGCCCCCCCCCCCACACACAGTGGCTGTTTGGACTAAATTTGATAGTTTGCTTAAACGGAAAAGAAAACACAATATCCAATCCAAAAATAAAGGTAATTGAAAAATATCAATTAGATTATGGTTGTGAAATTATTGAAAGTAAACGGTTATCTCAGTTTCCACAAAGGTTTCAAGACGGCAGCGAAACATGGCCCATGAGTTCCTCATTGTGTCCCTGAGATCTTCGAAGATCTCCTTGATTTTGGCCACTAGCTCGGTCTTGGTGTCGAAAGCAGAAGGGTTGGTGTCTTTTTCAACTACGCTCACACATAGTAATCCACTGGATTGCAATCCAGGGAAATAGGAAGTCAGAAATTGAGGCTGGTGAAGTAGAAATTCTCCGAAAACCACTCCTGGCTCTTTCCAGAGGTGTGACAGGGAATCGAATCCTGCTGCCAAACATATGGCCTTCCAGTAGCCACTAATCCTAATCCTAACCCCCCACCCCACCAGCCAGGATTCGATCATGTTCTCCAGCAGCTTCACATAGCTGTCTGAATTGAACTTTAAGGCCGTAATCCTGTAGCTGTTAGATGAATTCCGGCGTTCGGGCACAGACAGAAGACTTACTGTGTTCCTTCCTCTGGTCACGGCTTCGTATCTCCGTTGCAGCTGCCCATGTCACGTCCTACAGCTTTTACAGTAGTGGTTCTCAATCTTTTTAATATCCAGGCCAGATCCAACACCTAGATTTTTTTAGGGGCCCGCGCCAGAAAGAAAAACCAAAATCTAAAGTAAAACACGAGTCAAATAAAGAAGGAATTATTATATTCATAGAGGGAAGACTGTCTGGGTCCGCCAGAAGGATGCATGAGGGCCGCATGCGACCCTGAGCACATTAGTTTTGAACTGCTGTTCTACAGTGTTTACAGAGCATTGAGCTATCGTCATGACGTTGACATTTTAATTCCTGGCGCAAATCATCATGATACAGGTAACTCTTTTCCAATAGTCAGATGGCTTGCAGTCTTCTCAGCTAACCTTTTCTAAACTATAACTTTAATCTTTATCCTCTCCAACACCGTTGGCTGTTCACCAATATACCAAGCTGTTTCTGAAAACAGGAGACATAAACAATCATCAAATTTAGCTTGAATACCTAATGTGTATATACACAGACATGTGTGCGCGTGTGCATTTTAATCCTTATCCTATCAGTCTCACTTGAAATCGATAGAATAAGGCTTAAAAAATAAGTACTGGGCTTGATTCATTCGACTACGACCTTTCAAGACGGTGCCCCAGCATGGCCGAAACAAGTACAAAGATAATGTATATCTGAATGTGTGAAATCCATGAAAATGTGAAAATACATTTCAGAGATATAAATAAAAGATAACTACCTTCTTTTAAACGACGGCATTTTCTCAAAATTAAGGGCGAGAGCTTATCGACTGTCAAAATATTTCAACTGAAAATCACTGACAGGGTCACGGAATGAGAAAAAGGAATAGTGATGAAGAGAGAGAGAGAGAGAGAGAGAGAGAGAGAGAGAGAGAGGCGAGATAATGAATAGTAATTTATTAATTTGCAGAACAAAATAATGTTGAATTATGCGATCTTTTTCTTTTTGTCTCTCTGAATCTTTACAAAAAGTTTATGAAATATGTGCGTGGGAGACTCAACAATATTTATGAGTCTATTTATACAGTGAGAGATTTCCTAGAATAAGCCCATCATCCATTCCTATATATCAAACCAGCATTTGAAACATACATACACATTATATATACATACATATATATATATATATACATACATATATATATATATATATATATATATATATATATATATATAATACCATTATTATCTTTTATTATTATGTCTGGTTCAGTGTAGTAATCAGTGTCGGGGCAGTCTCTGACAACAGCTTGTGTCATGTGAGAAATACTTCTAACACAAGTTAGTTTCTCGCTTGGAACAATATAGGGCTACTGTTTGTTTTAACTATTTTCCTTTTTCAGTCACTGTCGATATACTCAAACCTTACTCAACTATGTCAACGGTAGGTGTTTTTTTATTATATATTTTTTTCAATTCATCTTATTTATAGTTGTGACTTTGTTACTATGAGATCGATTCCCCCGCCCTTTTTTTCCCCTGCATAACTGTATTTTCTATTACCGGATAAATCACGACAAATTTCCATATCGATCAACTTGTCTACTTTCGGGTGATTCCAAATAAAATATTCCAGAGTTCAAACAAGATGCCTTGAAATGCACTGCTAAGATTCATACTTAAGTGTGCTTTGTTACTTTTTTCCAAGTCAGTAGCTAGAATTTGAAGATGTGAGCGTGAGGGGTGTGTGTGTGTGTGTGTGTGTGTGTGTATGTACATATACATACATATATATGTATAATGTTTGTGTCTTTGTCGAGTTATAATAAAAACAATTTTATATTAAACCGAAGGATTATTCAATACATTTATCAAACTCATGTTTTTACAAGAATAGTGTTGGCAGGGACTTCGAAGTTTTGGCCCGCTTAGCCTTCATCGAACTTATATATATATATATATATATATAATGCAAGGATACATCATCCAAGGAACCTGGTATTTTCTGGGATCTCAGTAAATATTTGCATAATATACAGCGTTCACTGAAGAGGAGCCCCTCCACCCTCACTCCACCCCCCCAAATATGTAATCCGCTGAAAGATTCTCCGACGTCCCTACGCGCGTGCGCGCACGCATCAATGTAATGACCGCGTAATAAATTCAAAATTTGTATATTCTATGATATAAATATTAGGATTTTAACGCAAGTTACGGTAGACAAACACACTAATTTTATAAGACATCAGCAACAAGTGGACTTTTGGAAGTTGAATCGTATGTGTGTGTGTGTGTAATCCGGCAAAAGCTTACTCAGTGGTTCGAGATACGCCAATAAACCTGTTGTACTTTTCTGCCTACAAAGTGATGCTTATATATATTCTTATTATTAAATACATACATATGTATGTGTTTGAAGGTGCAAAATTGCATTGATTCTTTGACCGATAACTGATGAGTATTTGGCGACCTTCTGTGCCTTTATTATGTTTTTTTTCTTCTCTCTCTCTCTCTCTCTCTCTCTCTCTCTCTCACAGACACACACAAAAGCACATCTTTTAAATTCGTTTATAGTTAAGGATAAGCAAATAAAGCTTCCCATTTCATTATGCCGGCTACCGTCCAATGATACTGACTAGTGAGTCAGTTTTTCGGGGTTGCATCATGGTTACACTGATGTAATGTAGGATAAATATAATAATAACAATAATTCTAGGATGCGGACTATACAGTACTCATCCCAAGGATACGGACTCTGATGTTAAAGTCATGTGATTTGTGGAAACGCGCATAGCGATGTATTAAATATATATATATATATATATATATATATATATATATATAGCAATAAGAAAATGGAAGGGATCAAGAGGTGGTATTCATAAAGAAAAAAACAATTATAACTATAACAATATACATACATGTATAACATACTATGCTTTACATATATAATATATAAAAATACCAGTAATTATTAAAATATATAACGTAGAGCATGTAAAGTAGGATCCTACTTTCTATGCTCTATGTTATATATTTTAATAATTACTGGCATTTTATATATTATATATGTAAAGCATAATATGTTATACATGTATGTATATTGTTATATTGTTATAATTGTTTTTTTTTAAATAAATAGACATAATATAATGTCTAAAAGTTGATGAATACCACCTCTTGATCCCCTCCATTTTCTTATGGCTATATGAATTAAGGGTAAAATAACTTTTTACCCTCACCCATTTATTACACTCGGTAATGTAATTGTCATGCAATGAAAAAATACTTGTGTATTAATAATTGGGTTGGTTGGATTCACAACCTCTAACTCTCTTGGAATTATATATATATATATATATATATATATGCATAGGTGCAAAGCAAGGTGGAAAAAGTGCTCGAATACTAATGGTAAAGTGTGTGTGTGTGCACACTAAGGTTTGTCATCAAAAAAGAAAGAGAAAGATCTCATTTCCAAGTGGAGTATAATATTTTATAAAAATATTCAAATGAGATTTCTTTTTTCTCACAAACCGAGTTTCCCTACAATTGAAATAGTGGAACTCGAGTTACTTAAAAAGAAACTGTTTATATTATGCTCTATTATCTATCTATCTATCTAACTATCTATCTATCTATCTATCTATATGCTCATATACATTTATAAGCACACACATTTATATGAACACACACACACATTTTATAAGCACACAAATATGTTTTCTCACACACCTAATCATCCATCCACCAATCATCTGCTGAAAAGGATGATGTTTTTTTAATGCTTTATTTTCACCTTCATTTTACAATAGACAATAGAGACTACGAGGTTTGCGTATGTTGATATTTTGTAATTTTACAGGCGGGTTTGATAAAGATATCTCATCAGGTTATCAGGATGAGTAATTGCAAGTGGAACAACTCTTTACTGATTTATTTCAGTTACATAATATATGAGATTAAAGAAATGTCTCCATTAGAAAATAAATAAATAAAAATTCAGGAAGAATTAGAAATTTATCTAGAATACATGAAGTAGAATGTTTTTGAAAAATTCTCTTATATACACATGCATATTGCATTCAGTAACAGGGAATTGAATCCTGTTGCCACACATATGGCCTTCCAGTAGCCCCCCCCCCTTCCACCACTACCACACACCAATATCACACGGGCAATGAGTTTAGTTGGAGTTTGAGTTTTCTCAAACATCATCATTTTATTTCCAAATCCTGATGCATTTCACATAAAAATCCTTGAAAATCATTTTGATATATAAGTCGACCTACCCCACCCTTCTTTTTCTTCTTTTCTTTTTTTTTTTTTTGAAAATTTTGGTTTGAAAAATTTAACTTCTATACTAGAAAATAAGTTATATTCTTTTACTTTCCAAGTTCAACTTCAGCCAAGTTGATTCCATTATATTTACCCTCCCAACTAATTAGGGAGCGAATCAATTTAGATGAGATGCAGTTTGGGTTCGTGCCAGGTAAAAGCACTACTGATGCCTTATTTCTAGTGAGACAGTTGCAAGAGAAATACCTAGCTAAGGATAAACCTCTGTACCTGGCTTTCGTTGACATGGAGAAAGCCTTTGACAGGGTCCCCCGATCCCTTATCTGGTGGTCAATGAGGAAACTTGGGATAGAAGAATGGTTAGTGAGAGCTGTGCGAGCCATGTACAGAGATGCTGCCAGTAAGGTGAGGGTTGGGAAATGAGTACAGCAATGAATTCCGGGTAGAGGTAGGGGTCCACCAAGGTTCCGTCCTCAGCCCCCTATTATTTACCATAGTCCTCCAGGCAATCACAGAGGAGTTCAAGACAGGTTGCCCCTGGGAGCTCCTCTATGCTGATGACCTTGCCCTAATTGCGGAGTCACTATCAGAACTAGAGGAGAAGTTTCAGGTGTGGAAGCAAGGTCTAGAATTGAAGGGCCTTAGAGTCAACCTAGCTAAAACCAAAATCCTAATAAGTAGGAAGGTAGATAAAACACAAACCCCTTCAGGTAGATGGCCCTGCTCAGTATGTAGAAAAGGAGTAGGTAGTAACTCTATAAGATGTACCCGGTGCAAGCTATGGACACATAAGAGGTGCAGCAACGTCAAAGGCAGGTTAACTAGCAAGTTAGTTTTTGTTTGTGGCAGATGTTCAGGTGCAATAAAGACTGCAAACAAACAGGAAACAACTTCTATCTCATTCCAGGGTGAAAAACTAGAGGTAGTCGATAGCTTCCGCTATCTGGGCGACCAAGTTAGTAGTGGGGGTGGGTGCGCTGAAAGTGTAGCTGCTAGAATAAGAATAGCCTGGGCAAAGTTTAGAGAGCTCTTACCCCTGCTGGCGACAAAGGGACTCTCACTCAGAGTAAAAGGCAGACTGTATGACGCATGCGTGACGAACAACCATGCTACATGGCAGTGAAACATGGGCTGTAACTGCTGAGGACATACGTAAGCTCGCAAGGAATGAAGCCAGTATGCTCCGTTGGATGTGTAATGTCAATGTGAATACCCGTCAGAGTGTAAGTATCTTGAGAGAAAAGCTGAACATTAGAATCATCAGTTGTGGCGTGCAAGAGAGACGATTGCGCTGGTATGGACATGTGGTGAGAATGGAGGAGGATAGCTGCGTGAAAAAGTGCCACACCCTAACAGTTGAGGGAACCCGTGGAAGAGGTAGGCCCAGGAAGACCTGGGCTGAGGTGGTGAGGCAAGACCTTCGTACATTGGGCCTCACCGAGGCGATGACTACGGACCGAGACCTTTGGAAATGGGCTGTGCGTGAGAAGACCCGGCAAGCCAAGTAAGATCGTTGCCAGTGCCCCTGGACTGGTTCTTGTGCGGTTGGCACATGAGATGCACCATTTTGAGCGTGGCCGTTGCCAGTACCGCCTGACTGGCTCCTGTAGGATTTTCAAGCGAGATCGTTGCCAGTGCCCCTGGACTGGCTTGTGCGGGTGGCACATAAAAGACACCATTTCGAGCGTGGCCGTTTTCGTGCGGGTGACACGTAAAAGCACCCACTACACTCTCTGAGTGGTTGGCGTTAGGAAGGGCATCCAGCTGTAGAAACTCTGCCAAATCAGACTGGAGCCTGGTGTTGCCATCCGGTTTCACCAGTCCTCAGTCAAATCGTCCAACCCATGCTAGCATGGAAAGCGGACGTTAAACGATGATGATGATGATGATGATGGGTTAATAAAATAAGTACCAATCAGGCATGGTTGTGTGGTTAAGAAGCTCACTTTGCTATCATGTGCTTTCTGGTTCAGTCTTACTGTGCAGCTCTTGGGTAAGTGACTTCTACTATAACCTTGGGCCAACCAATGCCTTGTGGGTGAATTTGGTAGGCAGAAATTGTGTGAGAGTTCATCATGTGTGTGTGTGTGTGTGTGTGTGTGTGTGTGTGCGTGTGCATATCATCATCATCATTTAACATCCGGTTTCCATGCTGGCATGGGTTAAACAATTTGACTGGAACTGGTAAGCTGGAGAGCTGCACCATGTTCCAGTCTGATTTGGCATCGGTTTCTACAGTTGTGGGTGCTTTTTACATGTCACTAGCATGGATGCCATTTACCTGACCCTGCCAATGGCCCTGACTATGATTTCACTTGGCTTGATGAGTCTTCTCAAGCACAGCATATCACCAAAGGTCATGGTCACTCATGTATATGTGTGTGTGTCTATGTTTGTCACCACCACTGCTTAGCAATTGATGTTGGTTTGTTTACCTCCTTGTAACTTTGCAGTTAAGCAAAAGATATCCATAAAATAAGTACCAGACTCAAAACAAAAATAAAAAATAAAACATGAACACTGGGGTAAATCTGTTCAACTAAAACCCTTCAAGATGGTCCCCCAACTGACCCCAGTACTTTACTGGTATTTTATTTCTTCAACTTAAAACTGGAGCTACATGAAATGAAGTGTTTTTGATCAAGAACACAATGCACCATCCTGTCTGGGAATTGGTAGCAAGTTAAATTTTGATGTATACAGTTAACAATGCCTTTATACTGATATAAGTAAGAAACAGAGCGCAACATGAATGCAACACTCTAACCATTAAGCCAACAAGAACATTTTCACACAATCAAAATAAAGTTGGTGAAAAAAAATTGCAATTTTTGCATTTTTTGTCCTTTGCAAAAAACACACAGGAAATAAATATTCCTTTGTTGTTGTTTGTTGCTAATATCCAATCTTAGATTTTCAACAAGAAGATCATATCCACAAGGTTCCAGTGGTCATCATCCAGTTGGGTGACTTGTCCAGACTAATGATCTCTTCTCAGCCAGACGTCCCAGTTGAGCAATGCAGTATGAATGTCTGACTTGGGTTTTAGTTGCATTGGTCTTTCATTAACCGAAATATCACATCTGTGCGTGCCATGACAACAGATGATAGCTGTAGTTCGCTGACTGAACTAGTTGATCCTGGCTATTGACAGTTTATTGTTGTTAGATCATCTGCTTAGCATCTAGTAATATTTGCCATTGACTCAATAAGTTCATTT